>NW_007730525.1:185763-187297 GCF_000696425.1 Galeopterus variegatus
TCTTATCTCCTGCTCATATACTAGGAATGTTTTAACCCAGTTCTGCTGTGTTTTTTTGTTGCCTTAGGAATCATGATCATTTCTGTCTTTAAGTCATAATTTTGAGCACTGTAGTGTTATCTGAGAAAAAGTCAGCAGTTTTCCTGTCAACCCATATAATTGAGGGAATCACAAATTTTTAAGTACTAGCTAACCACAAGACTAACCTCACAAGTTGTATTTATGTGCCTGTGATTTTCATTCACTAAGGAAACACATCTCAGCCATCCTTTTTCTTTAATAGCTCTCACTGAAAATCCTCTAGGTTTATTATCAGGTATATAATATTAATGTTTAGTTAAGGCCAGGGGGTGATGGCCTATTGTAAAACCAAGAATCCTTTTGAGGTTTAGCATTTTAAAGGGAGGGAAAAAAAAGCAGATTCTTTCTTATTTATATTTCTTTAACCTAAATGCAATTTTCCCCTCCCTACTATAAGTTGCCCTTTCTAAGAGAGAGATGGATAGGAAGTTATGTCCCCCTTGAGTGCCATTTTTAAGGCCTCTCTTTGTGATGACAGATTATAGGCAGCGGTAAGAAGGTAAGGAAAGAATGTGCCAGCATGGTTCTCTGGATGCAATAACATGAGTAAAAAAAAGCAGTTCAAAGCAGCAGTGACTGTGTGTCACACTCAGCAGAGCATCTTGTTGTCAACTCTTGCTATACATTCCAGAATGTCTCTCCAGTTGTTTAAGTCTTACAAAGGAGGTATTGTTACACACATACACACAGATATAGGTAGGCTCACACCCTCCAAAAGAAATGCATTATCCTCAAGAGAGAAATGAGAGATTACTGGGACACTAGCATCACATACTAGGGGCACAGTGAACACTGATAGAGTCAACACATCTCACTGCTGTAGAAAGACATAACATACAGAATCAAATCCCAGCCTTCTATATGTCTCTAATGCTTTATTCTTGCTTTGATAAGCATGATGGCTTATGTTGCCTGTTGTGGCATTAATCTACTTTACATCTTATCCATTCAACTGTCATCTTCACGCAGGTGACGACTCTGTTTTATTCATCTTTGTATCCTTGTCCCTAGCATAATATCTGGCACTCAGTTTGTGCATGATAAAAGCTTATTGAATCTCACAAACCCTAAGGGGAAATGAGTATAGAGTAAAAAGAGCAGATGAGCAAGAAATAAATCTTGAGGATTGGGAAAGTTTAAAAACAAATGAAGAGACAAAGAGTAATTAGGGGGAACATAATTCCACTTCATTGAAGAACATGTAACACACTTTATAGAATTGCTAGGGATATCAAAAATAATGAAAAACATTTAGCATCCTCAAGAAGGGATTTTGAGAACTATGCAAAAGTAACTTTAAAATGTATCCTTAGAAAATACTTAAGGGAGGGCCGGCCCGTGGCTCACTCGGTAGAGTGCGGTGCTGACAACACCAAGGCCACGGGTTCGGATCCTATATAGGGATGGCCGGTTTGCTCACTGGCTGAGCGTGGTGCTGACAACACCAAGCCAA
>NW_007730525.1:187822-190667 GCF_000696425.1 Galeopterus variegatus
GTGGCTCACTCGGTAGAGTGCGGTGCTGACAACACCAAGGCCACGGGTTCGGATCCTATATAGGGATGGCCGGTTTGCTCACTGGCTGAGCGTGGTGCTGACAACACCAAGCCAAGGGTTGAGATCCCCTTACCGGTCATCTTTTTTTTTTTTTTTTGTCTTTTGTCTTTTTTCCGTGTCCGGCAACGGATCGTCGGTCATCTTTAAAAAAAAAAAAAAAAAAACTTAATGGGGTGGGGGCAGGAGGTGTGGACTAGGATCTGAATCATGGGATGCAAACAATAGAAACCAACTTGGCTTATTGCAGAAAGGAAATTTATAGGAAAACTGGTAGGTAGCCCGTAGAAGCAACAAATAGGAGTTAAGGGCCGGCAGGAAGCCAAAAATACAGCTCAAGTCACACCACAGGAATGGTCTGGTGAGAATGTCCCTGCTGGTGTCACCACCACTTGATACTCCCTCAGAGCTGCTGGGGCTACCCCTTGGCCACCTTGCAGTTTTGAGTCTCTCCCCAGAGTTTCAAGGCCCAAGGAGGAGCATCTGATTGATTGAGTGTAGGCCACAGAGTGGTACTCTGGGTGCCAGGAAGCAGGGAGAGAGAATATCTGCCTCTGTAATCTTGAGAGGTCCACATGCTGGACAGCCAATAAATAAATATCTACAACACCAGGTTTCTAGAATTAGAGCTTCCACTCACTTCTGTTGCGTGGGTCAGTGAAGGGGTCATTTCACATCACCCCTCTATGTCCATCAAAAATGGAAAAATCCTTAAAACTTGCTAGAATTAGAGCTTCCACTCACTTCTGTTGCGTGGGTCAGTGAAGGGGTCATTTCACATCAGCCCTCTATGTCCATCAAAAATGGAAAAATCCTTAAAACTTGAAATTCTTCACCTTTAAATATTCAACCAAAATTTATTGAACACTGACTATGGGCCAGCCGTTTTACTAAGGATTGGCAATATGGTGGCTCACACCATAGGCACAGTTCCTGCCTTCACAGAACTTCCAACATAGTCAAGGAGATTCTACTTCTGGTTGCCTTAGGAGAAGGGAAACCGATATCTCACTGAGGGCTTTCCATATGCACTCGTTTCATAAGCTGAGATAGTTGGAGGAACTGGTTCACAGCCAGTTCCTAGCAGAGTAAGGGTTCAAACTCCTTTCTGTCCAATTGATGCACTTTCTAGCACACCACTTAAATGCAATAGTGAGCTGGGGATCTGCTGGTTCAAGGCACAGATCAAAACTCTTCTTGTTCCTTTACATCTAACACTGGAAACTGAGATGAAACATTTTCTCTATATAAGGTTGTAGGAGCATGTGTGTGACAATGTGAGTCATCTGCAAAGAAACATATCAGCATTGGCCAATGCTGAAATGATTTTGCAGTTAATGTGGGTGGGCTCTAAGGGAACACGAAGCAAAGAAAATGAAATTTTATTGTGAAAGAAAATTACTAAATGTCAAAAGTAAGTGGATTACCCAGTAATTTATATCACCTCCAAATAAAATTAATGGCAATGTAAAATTATAACTTGCAACATGTTTATGGCCGGTAAAATAAAGAGTAGGTGATTTCAATTTCCTGCAGAAAAGAAGATAAATTTCTGGCGCCAAATGTCTTGCAACCACGCAAGATAACATAAAAATTTCATTTTTACTTGCTTAACTATCATATTTATGACTCTTAAAATACAGATTTGGGTTCATAAAATGGGAAAGGTTACAGCCATCTGCTTGGTTACAGAATAGATCAAAATGCAGAAGATGCCTCTCTTTTGCAGGAAGAAATTCACAGTGTGAAGAATCTATAGGCAGAATAGGATGATTTATTCTATTCATTCATTGAATACCTTTATGTGACAGCCACTTATGCCAGGTCTGGAAGAACTGATGATAAGAAACATATGTACATAAATATCTCCTCCATCTTTACACAGATTGTCCTTGCCTCAACCATCCTTCCTCCCTTCCTCCCACCCTGATATTGTCTAGATAACTCCAACCCTTCCCGTCTGATCTTGGCTTAACTAACACATCCTCAGAGAAGTCATCTCACACCTTCTGGATCAGGTCAATTCCCTTTATTACACACCCTCATGACACCACAAATCTCTCTTTGTGGCAATTATCACTGTTGCTATTTTATATTTTGTGTTATTACTTGATTACTGTCTTTCCCAAGAGCCAGCTGGCTCCTTGGGGTCAGGGACACTATCTGATGATACTCACCACTGCATCCCCAGCTCTTAGCATAGTGTACATATAAGGGCGCATAGTAGGTACCCAATAAATGTCTGCCAAGCATTTACAACTCTACATTGACTATGTTGAAAGAACGGCTGCTGCTGTCTTACAAAGACCTTTCAAATACTTCCCCACCACCCAATTATAATTTTGATAATGCCTATACAAAATGATGAAAAGAAAATGGCTAAACACTTCATCGGTTTCATTCTTTGACGTGTTAAATGTATCTGCAGTGCGAACTAGGCAAAACTGAGTCAGTGGCTCAGAATATTTTTATTTTATTTTATTTTATTTTTATTATTTTTATTTTGTCAATATACAATGTAGTTGATTATTGTGTCCCATCACCGAAACCTCCCTCCCTCCTCCCTCTCCCCCCTCCCACCCAAGTGTGTCCCCTCCATTTTCTTGTTGTAAGAACTTCAAAAAAAATTGTGGTTGTTATATCTTCCTCTCCCCTCCACCCCCGGTTTTTTTGTTTTTGTTGTTGTTGTTGTTGTTTGTTTGTTTTTTTGTGTGTGTGTGTGTGTGAGTGTATGTGTGTGTGTGTGTGTGTGTGTGTATGTGTGTGAATTGATTCATTCACCTTTAGC
>NW_007730525.1:193764-193984 GCF_000696425.1 Galeopterus variegatus
AATCAGACCAAGCTAATCGATGTAGGATGACTAATCAGACCTGACTAATCGATCAAAGAAACCTAATCAGACAAAGCAAATCGATCTCAAAAAACTAATTATACCAAGCTAATCAATGTAGGAAAACTAATTAGGCCAAGCTTATCGATCTAACTAACATCATCTGACCAACCTCATCGATCTAAGTAAACTCCTCGCACCGAGCTCATCGATCTAAGTA
>NW_007730526.1:0-40631 GCF_000696425.1 Galeopterus variegatus
TGGGAAACAATTGATGATATCACAAAGAGTTAAATGCAGAACTTCCATATGATCCAGCAATTTTACTCCTAGGAGAACACTCAAAAGAATTAAAAACAAGCGTTCAAAAAAATGTTTAAAACTTGTACATGAATGTTCATAGCAACACTATTCATAATAGCTATAGGGCGGAAACAACCCAAATGTCCACCAACAGATGAATGGATAAATAAAATGTGTTATATCCATACAATGAAATATTATTCAGC
The DNA here is from genome assembly GCF_000696425.1 of Galeopterus variegatus. Taxonomy (NCBI): domain Eukaryota; kingdom Metazoa; phylum Chordata; class Mammalia; order Dermoptera; family Cynocephalidae; genus Galeopterus; species Galeopterus variegatus. Next base: position 249 of record NW_007730526.1, read on the forward strand.
AATGAAAAGAAGTGAAGTACTGACACATGCTGCAACATGGATGAACCTTGACAACATGATGCTAAGTGGAAGAAGCCAGACACAGAAGGTCACACATTGTATGATTCCATTTATATGAAATATCCGGAATAGGCAGATTTCATGAAAGACAGAAAGATGAGTGGTTGCCAGGGGTGGAGGGGAGAATAAGAACGGGGAGTGACTTTTCAATGGGTACTAGGGCTTCTTTCAGGGTGATGGAAATTTTTTGGAACTAGATAGAAGTGATGATTGCATAACATTGTGAACGTACTGTCATTGAATTGTACACTTTAAAATGGTTACTTCTGTGTTGTGTCAATTTTATTTTAATTAAAAAAACCACACACACACGGAGCACAGAGAAGTCAATCAGAAAGGATGCCTTTACCATAATTGCTTGAATTGTACACTTTAAAATGGTTACTTCTGTGTTGTGTCAATTTTATTTTAATTAAAAAAAACACACACACATGGAGCACAGAGAAGTCAATCAGAAAGGATGCCTTTACCATAATTGCTTATATGTCCTCTTCCCACTGAAAATCAGCTTTCCCCAAAGGCTGACTGATGAGCTATGCTAGCAGAATACAAAACAGGAAGTGCAGAGATGGAAAGACTAAGGACCAGAGGGGAGATGGTGCAGGACTTTCCTGACCATCCAAGTAGTCACTGCATTAGGAGCGCCCTATGGGTGAGCAACCTGGCAGGTAGAACGATCCAGCTCTCATGCCTGGAGTGTGAGCATGTGACAACCCTGGCAGACACAAGGGATGCAGAGGGGGCAGATGTTCCTTTGGCCCAAGCATGGCCTTAGGAACCGTGGCCCTCTCCTCTCATGCCCTGCAGCATGGCCAGCTCACCCAGGCTGCTGCCTTCTGTGTGTAAATTGAAAGCACCCAACAACGTGCTCTACAGCTTAGGTTGGGGTCCAGGATCTGTCTCTGACTCTAAGATCATGAACTGGAAGAGATCCTAGAGCCTCCTATACCTTCTTGTTTTGCAGATGGTGGAAACTGAGCATTAGGAATGTGGCCACACTTCCTGCTGAGCCACTCTCCTCTTCAATAGAGATTGGAACTTGGGGTCATCCTATTACTATGGTAGTCCATCTGCAAGATATAATTGCTTTAATATTTTATATCTTTGACAAAAGAATTTGACCCAGGTCAAAAGATTAAACAGGAAGCTCTGAAGTGTTCATTTTGGGGAAGCAGCATGGCTTATGGGAAAGAGCAAGAAAGTTTGGACAGCCCAGGGCAATGCCTTGTTGTTAATAACAATGACCACTTCCATGTTTCAAGGCAGTTAGCGTGGTGGTCAGCACGTGGATGCTGGAGCCAGGCTGCTTGAGTTTGAGTCCCAGCTCTTCCACTTACAAGCTGTGTACTTTGGTTAAAAACTTAATCCCTCTATGCCTCAGTTTTTTCATCTGTAAAATGGGAATAGCAATGGAGTACATAAAAGCTTCCAGAATTGTGCCTGGAACATGGAAGGAGCTTAATAAATGACAGTGGTTATAATTCTTTTTGCTGATGTTAATTGGTACAATTACCTGGGGAAACCTATGTTAATATGCTGAAGCTTGCCAAGGACAACTTCCCAGAAAAAGCAAACCACCAAACCAGCAGGGATCCACGTCAAGCCCTTTTAAAAAACTAGCCACAAATAGCATTTTTATAAAATTTAATTTTCTCATGGACTTCTTGTTTGGAAAATGGTTTGTCTCTGAAAACCAGTGAGGACTCTGTCTTGGCACTCCTCTGCCTTGTAGGAATGAATGTGCTGTTTCCTTTGCCTGGAAAGTTCTCTCCCTGCAGACATCTGTGAGGCTACATTCATCACTGCCTTTTTCTCTTTTCCCAGAAGCGGCTTCTCAGTGAGCCTGTCCCTGGACACCCTATCCAGAATTCCAGCTTCCCCTACCCCTACACTTCTTATCCACCTTCTCAGCTTTGTTTTTTTCTTCTTAGTGCATATTCTGATACCCCACAGTATTTATTTATTTGTTCTGTTGATTGCTCACCCCCAAGATTAGGGATTCTTGAGGTCAGGGATTTTGACCATTTTGTTCATTGCCTTCTCTTCAGTGGCCAGAACACTGCCAGGCACATAGTACAGGCTCAATGAATGTTTGTTGCGTGTATGAAAATATAGGTGGGAAGGAGGATTTGCTGGCGGGTTCTGATTTTAGAATTCACCTGGTAGAGGAGAAACCAGTAGAGAAAACTAACTTCACTGAGCTGTCTCTCTGTGCCAGTTTTGGGCAGTGCTTGACATGTCATTTCATTTCATCGCCTCAATAGCCTTATGGAGGAGAAAGCTAGGGCTCAGAGAGATTAAGAAACTTATCTGGTCACCAGCTCATAGGTGGCAGAGCCTGTGGACTGTGCTCTTCCTCCTGCACCCTGGTCTGTCGGGGAGGCCTGCCTGGGTGGTTTCTGAGCTGGCTGCTTTGCAGGGCCAGAAGGCCCATCCTTCCTCACCTGCCTGTGTGTGGGAGCGGCTCTTGGCACGTGTGCTGAGTCAGGAGGCCCAGGAGGCTGTCAGCACTTGGGGGTGGCAGGCTAATTAACCAGCCCCGGAGTCACTGGATGCATTAGGGATTGTCTAGAAGGTCTGCCAAGAGCCATGGCCTGGAGCAAGTCTCCCTCCATCAACTTCCTTGGGACAGTGGGTACAGGGCAGGGCCAAGCACAGCCTAGTGTGAAGGGCGTTTTCTGTCAGAAGAGGATATTGGGCAAGAGTTAGAAAGACCTGACTTCTGATCCTGGCTTTGCCACTAGATGGTTGTGTAAAATTGAACAAGTTACTGAACATTCCTGAATCCTCCTGCTTATGAAATGTCAGCAGTAATCATCCCTACCTCCCAAACTTGTTGGGAAAATACACGCAATGTGCTCAGCCCAGGTGCAAAATAAATGTTAGCTATTTTATATTTATTATTATTCATTATTGGCTATAGTCTCCTCATCTGTAAAATTAGATGTTTTATTCAGTAGCCACAGGCCTGGCATAGTAGGGGCTCAATCAAGGTTGATGCTCCTCCTCTTCCCATCCTTCTTTCAGTACCAGGTTCCAGACCTGTGTTGTTCCTGGGGATCAACACTCCTGGCCCTTGGAGGTTTCCTGTGGGCTCGCAGTTAAGGAGCCATCTTCCCAGGGCAGCAGGGCTGGGTACTGGGATGGCCGTTTTGGAACCGTTGTATTAGAAGCCCCCTCTTTTTTCTTCTCCCCTTCCTTCCTTCTGTCTAATATATTTTTATTGACCACCTGCTAAGTTCCAGACACTGTGAATACAGCTGTGAGCATGACAAGGTTTCTGCTACCATGGAGCTTAAGTCTAGCTAGAGTTAGGTGGAGAGAAAAGAAAACAAACAACCATGTAGGAAAATAACAAGCATTTTGAAAAGTAGGAAACAGGATGATATAATAGAAAGGGATGGGGAGTCAGAGAAAGCTTTATTAAGGAAACAATATTTGAATCAAGACTAGGCCAGCCGTGCTCAATATTGGGAGAAGGGATTTCAGGCTGAGAAAGCAGCACAGGCCAAGGCCCTGTGGTGGGGTGGAGCTTGGCTGGTGCCTCTACACCTCCTAGTGGGAAGGGCACGATGAAGCCACAGCTTTGCTCCTCCAGCCCAGGCAAGGCAGTCAGGCTGCATCTTCCAGTGTCAGCTGCACTTAGGATCCTGGGTGCTCCTAGGATGTCCTTTCTGCAGTTAATTTGCTGCAGCTGGCAGAGGTTAATCATGTCTGTGTTCCTCAGGGCCCTTACCCGTCCTTCTCATAGATGCTGGTTTAAATTAGAGAGGTTGCTGAAGCGTAGATTTGACAATGATGAACTACAAACTGGTCCTACTGCCGAAACCTTCTGATAGATGGGTGGAAGGATGCTTGGCTAGGCTGGCATCTAGCATGCCAGAGAGATGCCCAGTCCAGCCAGTCCATTGAGAAGGACACCAGACCCCGTCAGCCCTCCTCCTCACCCTGCCTGTGCTCCCTGCTGCAGCCAGAATGCCAGCCAGACCCTCTGGTCTCCCACCCAAGGCACTTCGCACTTGGCGCAGCCTGGCTCCTGCCTCTTGCCCGTGCGCGCTCTCCTGCCGACTCCACTCCTTTGTCCACCTTGTCTCTGTACCCACGGGGGAAACTACTCACTCTTCCAGGCTCTGCTCAGATTCTGCCTCCTATACAAGTTCCTTCTCAGATGCCCCTGGCGGAATCCGCCTCTCCTTCCCCATTCTCCTAATTTCTCCTTGCGTGTAAGCCCTTTAAGGCATTGGTTGTGTCTGCATTGGGTTGGGGGGACTGACTTCCGACTGAAGTGTGGGCTCCTGATGGCCAGGGGTCCAGGTCATTCATCTCTGCAGCTCCAGGGCCTAACACAGGCTTGGCATTCCAGGCTCTGCTCAGATTCTGCCTCCTATACAAGTTCCTTCTCAGATGCCCCTGGCGGAATTCGCCTCTCCTTCCCCATTCTCCTAATTTCTCCTTGTGTGTAAGCCCTTTAAGGCATTGGTTGTGTCTGCATTGGGTTGGGGGACATGACTTCCGACTGAAGTGTGGGCTCCTGATGGCCAGGGGTCCAGGTCATTCATCTCTGCAGCTCCAGGGCCTAACACAGGCTTGGCACTTCATTCATTCGGTCATTCATTCAGCAGATGTGTATTGAAGGTCACTCCGTATCAGGCACCATGAGAGGCAAGGGAGTCACAGCCGTGAACAAGGTGCATTCCTGCTCTGATTCTTCTCCTAGCCTAGAACAGGAGACAGGCCATGAAGAGACCATTGCAGCAAGACTGAGCAGATTGGGTGTGAATTGTAATGAGGGGCACACACTTGAGCCTGGGGTGGCCAAGGAAGGCTTCTATAAGTCACAAAGAGTGAGGAAACTGAGGCTTAAGGGAGTGAAATGACTGGCCCAGGATCTGACATCTAGTATATGGCAAAGCTGGCATTCAAATCCAGATCTACGTGCCCTTTGCATGTAGTCATTTGTGGAGTGGGCTGTCCTCTATCTGCACCCTCCACCCCGAGTTAGCACAGGCCTTTCTGATCCTGCCTTGCAGATGAAAGAAGTAAAGGATCAGACCCACTTGGCCAGAGCCACATTCTAATGCAAAATCTTGTATTTTCAAGCTGCTTCAAATTTTTGATCACTCACTAGGTCCTTGGAGACACAGAATGGCTCTCAGCAGAATCTGAGGCCAGTAAAGAGATTTCCCATCTGCAAGGTATTTGGGGACAGCTCTCTTCTTATTCATGTTTTATTGGTTTTCCTATTACAAAAATAATGCATACTAATTGTAGAAAATTGGGGGGGGGGGAATGTAAATCACGCATAATTCCACCACCTAGAAATAACCATTGTTAACATTTTGGTGTATTGAGATAGTTACTTGGGGATATTATTTAGAAATTGCTACAATATGTAACTGCTGCTTATTCATTTATGCAAATACATGAATATGATTAACTTGTATATATTTAGCTTGTTGTAAAGACTTGCACACTCTAGTGCCTGGAAATCTCAAAGATCTGCCGCTCCCATGAGAGAGAAGATGGGTCCCTCTTAAACCTCTGTTACGGTCCTTTCCATGCTGAATGACATGCTCCTGTATCTGTGCACGTGCCCGTCTTCCCCACCAGGCTGTGGGTCAAGAGGGCAGACTGGGCCTTTCTCATCATCCCCTCCCCAATACATGGTGTGTAGTAGGCACAGAGATTGGAGGGAATAAGTGTCTCTGTCACCGAGGGAAGGTGTTCTGGGGTCCTTTGATTGGGCTGTTTTAGGGTGAGTGGGGCTGGTTATATATTTCTAGGGACAGCTCAACCCTTCTCTGTTGAGTTCACTAAGGAACTCAAGTATCATAGAGCAGGGCTTTGTCATCCTCATCAAAGTGTCCCCTGGTGCCCAGGACAGTGCCAGGCACACAGACAGCCTCAGAGCCAGTGACTTGGTAGTGGAAGCCCCAGTCAGAGGTTAAGCCAGGCCATTGCAAAAACCCTGGGCTGCTCTCTGAGTGCTGCCTGTTGTCACTGAGCCTCTAGAAGGGACATCAACTTCCCGAGGAGGTTCCCAGATAAGTAGGGAGGCCATGAGTGCAGGAGGTGAGTCCCAAGGGGAGAGCAGGAGGACTGGACTCTGGTCCCAACCTACCCTGACTCACACAGTGACCTTATTTAAGCCATCATCCCCTTGAGGCCGGTTCCTCCTGGTATACACTCTCAGAGCATGGTGACACCTCTCCTATGAAGCACTTACCTAATGGGAATTTAACACTTATTTGTGGAATATTTTGACCACCTAGAACAAGGGTCTGTGTACTTAGTCCTATGGGCCAAATCTGGCCAGATGCATTGATTTACATATTGTCCAAGTCTGCTTTTGCACTACAGTGGCAGCTGAGTAATTGCCAGGCTGAAACTAGATGGCCCCAAACCCTAAAATATCTACTGTCTGGCTCTTTTCAGTGAAAGTTTGCCAACCCCTGACCTAGATGATGAGTCCCAGGAGAGCAGAAACCATATTCCCTCTGAGAAGTTTAGGGACATACTCAAGATTACTCAGCTAGTAAGTGGCCTAAAAGTAAATGTGAGTGTGGAAGTTTCAACATCCAGGACAGTTGGGGAAGTTATCAATTGAATAGTACAAGTAGAGTAAGAACTTGACAAAAAAGAAATCGCCTAAAAGTAAATGTGAGTGTGGAAGTTTCAACATCCAGGACAGTTGGGGAAGTTATCAATGGAATAGTACAAGTAGAGTAAGAACTTGACAAAAAAGAAATCCCCCCAAGAGTAGAAGCCATATGATGCGTATGTAGGTGGGTGGGTGAGCTCAGGGTCTAGCATGATGTTTCTGAGCAAGGACTCTGTTCAGGCAGACTCTCCACCTCTTCCTAGTTGTGTGACCTTGGGAAAGTTTTTCACCTCTCTGAACCTCAGTTGTGGGTATAATAATACTTATTCTACAGGACTGTTCTGAGGATTCAGCATGATAATTTAAGTAAAACACTTAGCACAGTTCCTGGCAAATATTGGGGATTCTCTCCCAGGCCTGGTTCCCTCTGCTACTCCCCACTGGTAATGCCAGGCCCTTCCTTGATCTCCATCTGTTTGACCTTCCCAACACAGCTGACGTGGCTGGACAGAGAGGGGTTGAGGACCCTGAGGATCACAGGTGGCAACAGGGTATGGAGGTTGATGTATTTTTGCATCAGGAGACCTGAGTTCATATTTTGACTCTGCTGCTCACTGATCCATATACTCTTGAGTGTGTTGGTTTACCTCTCCAAGCCTCACTTTTCTCATCTGGAAGATGGGAAGGAAATAGATCCTTCCCTGTAGGGCAGTAATAGAGATTAGATGCAATAATATGTGTTGTGTATTTAGGACAGGGCCTGGCCCTCAATAATAACAGATAATAAGCACTCATACATGTCATTGTTGCTCCCCTCTCAGATGATCTGGTTTAAGTAGATTCTAGCTTTTCTTGAGTTGTCACAGGAATCTGGTTGGCTTTGGGTATCTCTAGGTCTCTCATGGGCCCTGCCTTGGGAACAGGAAGCTCTGAGAAGGTCTCTGTCCTGTCTCACTGAAGTGGAAAGTGCTACAAAATCCAGAGGCCCAGCATGCCAAACCAGTCAAGCTACACTCCTGGCATGGAGACCAAACAGTGTCTTTGAAAATGTGTGTTTTCCTGTGTAAAACCTCTAATTGAACAATTGAAGGTCTTCTAGCTTTATGCAGACTTTATGGCTTTGAAAGCTCTTAAACTGGGACAAGCGGGAATTTATGAATGGGATTTATATTTCCGTGGCACTCTGACTCATGCTGTTGACCCAACTGGGCAGCTGGGCTTCCATCATTTGCTGATTTCTCTTTGCCAGATGGTTGTTACATGGCCTGCACCCTCAAAGAGCCACAGCAGTTGGTACCGAAACCCAGATCAATGGCTTTGGGCTGCTTAAAAGACTGTCTGTCCTGTACCCAGTCTTGTCCTGTCTTCCCAAGAAAGGAATATGGTGCTTGGAAATTTATCAGGAATGTGTTACAGTTTTCTCTCAAATTTTGAAAGTTCATGTTATCAGGGCATTTTAGTCCCTCTCGGAGAAAACTCTTACAGTCTGAGTTGAAGGCATCTGACTTCACGGAAGGGCTGGTTCCTGGCTGGTGAACATTTCCTTTGGATATCCAAATCCAAGAACTCTGGAAGGCAGGCAATGGAGCTACAAAGATGTGTTTGGGCCAGCGTAGCAATGAGACTGACTTCACTCAGAAAGTGTGTTGATAAGGATAATGTAAGCTTCTATAACAAAAGATCCCAAATGTATAAGGGCTCAAACACAACAGGAATTTAGTTCTCATTCCCATAATAGTCCAAGGCTGACCTTTCTGATCAGTCGATGGCTTTCCTCCACCCAGTGATCCAGGAATCCAGGCTCGTTCCATCTTATGGCTCCATTATACTAAGGAAGGGAGAGCATGGATTTTGGAGGACAGTTATTTACAAAAACAGAAATGTACCAAAATTGAGGCCTTAAAGGATTAAATGTAATATGCAGATGGAGTGCCACTGGGTCTAGTTCCTGGTCATCTGTGAGGGTTATCACTGTCTTTGTCTGTGAATACCCACGCCTGGAGCACTGCCAAGCATGTAGTAGGTGTTCAGTAAATTTTGTGAACGGAATGAATGAATGAATATCCTACCAGTTCTATTCTCTTGTTCCCTGACTTGGGCCACCTGATAAATGAGCCAGAATCCTGGTCAACTCTTTCAGGCCAGTTCAAACGTGCATGCGTTGGGCCCAGAGTCCAAGGCTTGGTCAAATATTTTCCCCTCAAACTCAGGCACTTTTAAGTTACATATCCAATTTATAAATTGCTTTCATTAAAAGTAATTAGAAAATTATATAAATTTGGGACCATCCAAAACTCTCTGGTGTGTGGGCATTGTACCCAAGGGTCCACAAGATTTCTGATTAGAAGTTCCCTCAGAGGGCATCTAGGCCCACAACTGCAGAAATGACCCAGCTTATGAGCCAACCCATTTGACAGTGGCTGCCTGGAGTTGGATTCTGAAGGAAAACCTGCTGTGATCGATTAGCAATGTCTGCCAAAGGAAGGGGAAGGGAAACAATGAGCAAAGGCCCATGTGACTTGCTAGATCTTATTGTGTCTAAGATTCTTGTATGTTATATTTGGGTTGAGGTCCAAAGCGGTAGTCAACTGCTGTTGGAGATCTAGGTTGGAGGGCCTAAGGAGATGGTTGGAGTCACAATCAAATAGGCCAGAGAGTGGTAGAGGTTCTGCTGGAAAATTCTTTTGGAAATAGAGAATTTAAGAGAGCTAACAGCTAGGGACTGGTCAGTTATGATAGCTACTTCTGAGAGAGAAGAGCAGAGGCAGAGCAAGAGATGTGATTGATTTAGAATCTGAGACTGACATGCTTCCTGCTGGGCTTGGTCAACCTCATTTGTGCCAGGTTGGGAGGGGGAGAAGTCTTGCTGTTCTTGCTCATGTTTCTGTCAAAGGCATGCACCCTGAGGTGGTTGCATGAACTCAGTGGGTAAATGGGTAGATGCTGGAGGCTCTGCTGATCTCCAGGATGCCTTCCATGGAGACCTGGGTACAAGGGAACCATCCAGACCTTGAGCACCATGACTCGCCACTACCTGGTACCTCCTCTGTGCTAGCTGCTGGGGGTCCAGAAACACATGGGTCATGGCCCCCAACCCAGGTGAGCTCACCATCTGGAGGGAGATAGAGAAGCCCTGTATTTCCTGGATCCTAAGATGACATTGATTAAAAAGCACTTTGTCAGTTCAATAACAGCATTTCAGGAAGCAAGAAATACTCCCAAGTTAACCAGAAGCATGAATTGTAAGAACTATCCTGATTTTAGTAAAGTAAAAATAGAACCACCTGAATGTTTTTTACTCAAGGAAATGAAGTCAATCAGTGGTTACACTTCAAAGTAATCTGTGCTGTGACATGGAGAGTGCTGGGGAGGGTGTGACTGATTCTGCCTTGGAAGGTCAGTGCCTTGGAGAGGGGACATCTGAGGAGGAGTAAGCCAGGACGACAAAGCAGGAAAGGCATTCTCAGCAGAAGGAACAGTGTGGGCAAAGGAGTGGGGCGTATACATATCTGCAATAGCAAGAGTGTGCATAGTGAGGCTGGACAGACAGACAGAGCGCCAGTCGGGGAAGACCTCAACTTCACCTCAAGCAGGGGTGAGAAATAAGGCTTGAGGTCAGAAGAGAACCCCAGCCCATCAGAACAGGCGTCCCAGGAGCAGATCAGCCATCATGGCTCCTCTCCTTCAGCATGGGAGCACAGATGCTTGGTAACCAAGGGATGGCCTATTTAAAGCCACTTGTGAGTCCCCAGCCCATCAGAACAGGCGTCCCAGGAGCAGATCAGCCATCATGGCTCCTCTCCTTCAGCTGCTCTCAGCATGGGAGCACAGATGCTTGGTAACCAAGGGATGGCCTATTTAAAGCCACTTGTGAGTCGGTTCTAGAAGGCACACTAAAGGATGGAGAGGGAAAGAGGGAAGGGGGATGTCAGGAGGAGGAAGCACCCGAGAGGGAACGGGGAGGCTGAATTCCAGCCTCGGCTCTGCCCCTGAGCCCACTGTGGGGCCTGGGCAAGTCTCTGCCTGTCTCTGTCCTCAGCTCCCTCAGTACCATGTAATGGTAAATTGTGTAGGCTTTGGAGCCAGCTGCATGGGTTTAAAGCTGGACTCCATCACCTATGATCTGTGTGCATTGGTTAAATAGCTCAACCTCAGTGCCTAAGTTTTCTCCTCTGTAAAATGGGGATAATAGTAGCAACTACTTTTTAGAGTTGCTGTGAGGATTAGATGAGATCATGCAAATGGACTTTGGATAGTGTCTGGCACATACTAAATGCTCAAAGTCAGCTGTTTAAAAAAATTACTATTATTATTATTATATGATGATAGTGGTGGACTAGCTTAGTCAGTTTTAAACCTTAAACCTTGAACCTTTCTTACAGCATATTTGGAACTTCAAGGTATAAAAAAAGTCACATTGAGCTCTTTAGGTTGAAGCAGATGGACACCTGGATCCCAGGCCCTCAGCATCTGCCTTCCCCAGAGCTGTCTCCCATGCCCCCCCCCACCACCCCCCCAAAGAACCCTCAGGCTCCAGGAAATCCAGGCTGAAAGAAGTTGTTCCAAAGGATCTCTGAGGTCCCTCTCAGTTGCTCCTTCTAATCCAATTCTTCCTTCTGAAGCTTGAATATACATTTGGAAAAGCTGTCTTTTACAGCTCCAAATCCATTTTCCAGAAGCATCAACTGGGCCAGGCCCTGGGGGACGGCCTGGTAAAGGCAAACCAAAGTGAACACCCCCCCCAACCCCCCCCCCCCAAGAACCCTCAGGCTCCAGGAAACCCAGGCTGAAAGAAGTTGTTCCAAAGGATCTCTGAGGTCCCTCTCAGTTGCTCCTTCTAATCCAATTCTTCCTTCTGAAGCTTGAATATACATTTGGAAAAGCTGTCTTTTACAGCTCCAAATCCATTTTCCAGAAGCATCAACTGGGCCAGGCCCTGGGGGACGGCCTGGTAAAGGCAAACCAAAGTGAACACGGAGGGGGGGCAGTGGTGAGGAAGTTATTCAAGCAATAATCCTGACTGCAAAGACCCACAAATGACCAAATACAGCCTTCACGTTTTTTCAAGTCAATAACCTTTTATTTAAGGAATTTGACATGTTGTGATTCATTCCACTGCCCATCAGGGCCACCTTAGTTCTTCCAAAGCTTGAGTCAAGATTCATCTTCAGAAAAGGCCTTTTTAAAAGGACCCACGCGCAGCCTACAGTTGTTCTGCCAGACAGCCTTATCGCAGTTTTCTTAGTTGGGCTTCTTTTATCTCCACTTGAAAACAGACATACTGATGACATACTTTAGAATTGTCCTACCTAGAGTCTTTGGGATCTAGTTTCTTCAAATAATTCGCTTTAAGGCCATAGAAGTTGAGTTGTAGAAAGTATGTTGCTAGTTTGGCTAGTGGCAGAAGTGTGTCATTCCCTAATAACATATCTAACACTGAAGTTGTGCTGCATTCTCTTTTCACTCATGACCTTGCCAAAAATGTTATTTGTTGGAACCTCTGCAATAGGTTTGCTGTGATGGAAGCGGGGCCTGTGTCTCCATGTAGCCCTGTCAACAATCTGAATGCCACAATCAATCCACAGTGCCCATTCTCACTGCGAAGGAGGCTTCACCTGCTCAGTTTTTAAGATAGGTCATGTGGAAATGACTGTCTTCGTTTGTCACAATCCAGAGTAGCTTCTCATCCCTTTGTCTGTAGATGGTCAGCATGGCTCTTGCCCTGTGTGTGGAGCACCACAGTCCACAAAGGGACTGTGTCTTGTTCTCTAATCCCTAGCACAGCGTCTGAATTTAGCAGGTGCCCAACAAATCAGTAATGGATTGATCAAAGGAAATTGAATATGGACACCTCTATGTAGCAGACTCCAAGCTGGTTCATCAATGACCCGAACAGACATGGACCCTGATCACACAGAGATTATTGTCTGGGAGGGAAGATCAATACATATAAATATTTTAGGGTTTGGGACTTATTGTTGAAAGATAAAATTCCAAACTCCAGGATAGCTATTGTGGGGCCCTAGGACTCCTACAAGGCAGAAGTTTGCCTTTGGATCTGCTGGGCTGGGCTTTGGGAAGACCCTAGAAGCCTTTATCTTGAGGTCTTGAGATGGAAGGTCTCCTTGCTCCCTGGGCCCCCAGGACCCATCACAGAGCTCTGCCCAGCCTTTCAGCAAAAGCAGAAGCTGGTCCCTTGTTGTGTGCACTGTCACAATTGTACTTTAGACGTTAGCCATTTGGCTTCCAAGGCAGGCTTTGGAGGCTGCAGTGAGCAAAAGCTGGGAGAACAAGCCCAATTCCCAGCCTGTCATTCAGAGCCCATCCTCACTGACTGCCCTCTGCTTTTGCTTAATCTGCATCTGCCTCTGGTCACACACCAGCTGCTTCAGCCACCTTGGCCTTGTCACTGGTCTCCAAGTGCTCCCACCGCTTAACGATCAGATTCTCTCAGCCTGTAATGCCCTTTCCTGCACCACTGCCCCTTCCACACCTACTGAGCTCCTACTCCTTCTTCAAAACAATCCCACATGCCCCCTCCTCTAGGAAGCCTTCCTAGATCTCCTGAGTTGGAATTTGTTACTCCTCCCTTTCTTGTCCTCCCACAGAACTTATGCAGTATCTATGACATTCCACTTGAGTATGAATTATATCTTTTATTGCCCCTACCATGTTATAAAATTTGATGAGAGCGAAGATATTTTTTATCTTACTGGTCTTCATACCTGAATATCTGCGGGAAGTCCATGGATTTGGGTTTCAGTTCCCAGGTCTTTCTGGGTATGTGAACTTGGATAAGTTATCTAATATGTCTGAGTCTCAATATTTTTATCTGTAAAAAGAGGATAAAAAAACCTTTTCTCACAAGTTTATTGTGAACATTAAATAAGATGACTTATATGAAGGACTCCTTAAAATGAAATCATAATGACGAAAGCTATTAAGTGCTCATTTAGGCTCTGCTCTCAGCTCTTTAGAAGTAGCTCATTTAAAACACTTTTTAAAAATTTGAGATAATTATAAGTTTTCAGGAAGTTGCAAAGATAGGACAGTTTTCACCCAGTTTTCTCCCATGGTTGCATCTTGCATAATCACAGCACAGTATCAGAACCAGAGAAGTGACCTTGGTACGTGTGAGCATAGTTCTGTGTCACTTTATCACTTATGTACTTTGTGTACCTACCACCACAATTGACACACAGAGTGATTCCATCTCCACAAAGATCTCCCTGGGCTCCCCCTTTACCGTCATACCTGCCTTCTCCCTTTTGCCATCCTTAAACCGGGCAGCAATCAGCATGTTTTTCATTTGCAAAATTTTGTCATTTCAACAATGTTTTCTAAATGGAACAACACAGTATGTGACCTTTTAAGAGTGGCTTTTTTTACTCAGCATAATGCCCGTTCAAGTTATGTGTCAGTAGTTTATTGCTTTGTTACCACTGAGTATCATTCCCTGTATATATCACCAATTATATTATATTATATTGAAGGACATCTGTGTTGTTTTCAGTTTTGGGTTATTACATATAAATCTGCCATAAACATTTGCGTATAGGTTTTTATGTGAATAAATGTCTTCATTTCACTGAGATAATGCCCAGGAGTGCCATTGTTGAGTTATATGCTGAGCGTATGTTTAGTTTTTTAAGTAAGAGTCTGTTTCCCATAGTACTGTTTTCTGTTCCCACCAGCAATGTGTGAATGATTCAGTTTTCTCCACATCTTGGCCAGCATTTGATGTTGTCCCTGTTTTTATTTTAGCTGTTCTAATAGGTGTGTGGTAACATCTCATCATTGTCTTACTTTGCATTTCTCTAATAGTCAGTGGTGTTGAACATGCTTTCACTGTGTATTTTCCATCTGTACATCCTCTTCAGTAAAATGTCTCTACATGTCATTTGCCCATCTCCTCACTGGATTGTTCATTTATTTTTTTAATCTGGAATTTTGAGAGTTCTTTAAATATGCTAGATATGAGTCCTTTGCTGGTTATGGGGTTTGCACAATTAGCTCATTTAATCCTCACCACAACCCATGAAGAGGCTTCTAGGATTATCCCAATTTAATAGATGAGGAAGTTCTTCACTGTGTGTGGCATACAGCAGATGTCCAGGGAAAAAGCACAGTGAGTTTCATGCAGATGGAGCTCAGACCAAAGGCACGTATAACTCAGGGTACTTTGGTGGAAATGGTAGGGCTGCTGGAGATGAGGAAGGGGAGATGAAAGTTAAGGCCAGCAAGGAGTGGAGGGACATAGCATCAGGTCATCAGCCTGTTAACAGGCTGAGAAGTTGAGGCACAAGTATTAGAACAGACTTCTATCTATTTGGAAGTACCAGTAAGATTAAGCCTGCTAAAATTGTCTCTTCTTTTCACATGCATCCTACCTTCCTCCTGTGCTGCAAGTTCGATGAGCAGCTGAACAATTTCTAAAGTAGGGACATTTTTAAAGGAAAGAGACCTCTCTCATGCTTCTCTTTCTAAGGCACTGGGAGGCAGCCTTTTGTTGTGGGAAGTACAGGGCCAGAATGCCAGCTGCTGGTCCCGGCGTGGCAGTGAGTAGTGTGGGAATCTAGTGCTTTCCTTCCCTGGACTTTCCATCTCCATATCTGTAAAATGGGAATGGAAGCAGGAGCTAGCTGGCAGCGTGGTTATGTAGAGGAAATGGACTGCAGGGGTTGAGACCAAGAGCTTTGGTAACATACGTGGGTTCACAATGGAGCTCTTCTCTTTCTAGCTATAGAACTTTGAGCAAGGTGCTTAACTTTTCTAAGTCTCAGTTTCCTTATCTGGAAAACATGGAAGCAGGAGCTAGCTGGCAGCGTGGTTATGTAGAGGAAATGGACTGCAGGGGTTGAGAACAAGAGCTTTGGTAACACACGTGGGTTCACAATGGAGCTCTTCTCTTTCTAGCTATAGAACTTTGAGCAAGGTGCTTAACTTTTCTAAGTCTCAGTTTCCTTATCTGGAAAATGGGGACAATCACAGTTCCTCCCTTGTAGGCTTGGAGTGGGGAATGAATGAGATAATGCACACAGAGCACTTGCACAGATCCTGTCTCAAGACGAGCATGATTGATAATAACTAATATTATTGGGCACTTGCTTTTGCCAGAATCTGCTTGCTTAAGTTATGTTCATCCAAAATAAGATTGGCCCCCCATTATTGGGCACTTGCTTTTGCCAGAATCTGCTTGCTTAAGTTATGTTCATCCAAAATAAGACTAGACACCCAAACAGGGATTTAGGTGCAAGAAGTTTATAGGGGAGAGTATCCCAGGAAGCAGCGTGAGAGAGCAGGGGTGTAAGAGAGGGAAGGTGCTGCCTCTGTGGGCAAATGGGCCTCAGTCCCACTGGGCACCCTCTGAGAGACTGTGGGGAGCACACCTCGGAATCTACACTGAAGATGAGGATCTCCCCTTCCTCATCAGCAGAGGGTCACTCGCGGGGCATTCATTCCACACCCTTTTGGCCTGTTCTGGGCTTGGGCTAAGCATATAACCATGGCCAGAGAGCATCATTCTGAGACAGACTCAGGAAGGTGTCGGCATGTAGGAAAAATGAACCATCTGCAGGGGCCTCAGGTCAGCTGAGGGGACATTGGTGGTGCTGGCAGTGTCTGCTACACTGTCTTAAGCACTTTACAGTATTAACTTATTTACTCCATGCAACAACTCGATGAAATGGGTGCTATTATCCCCATTTTGTAGATGAGGAAACGGAGGCACACAGAGGTTTTACAACTTGACCAAGGTTCTACAATCAGTCTGATATCAGAGCCGACATTCTTAACCAGTGGCTTTCAATAATTTTTGACTATAATCCTCAGTAAAAAGTAAATTTTACATTACAATCCAGCTCTCAACCACTCACACACGCACATTAAAGAAACAAAATTTTCATAAAACAATACTCATCCTTACCATGTACAGTTACACTCTGAAATTTTCTCTTCTCTTTTTATAATCATGTTACTTTAAAAATGGTATTAGTCACCCACTACACTGTTTTCGTAACCTAATAATGGGCTGCAATCCACAGTTTTGGAAAAGATGGTGCTCTGACATTCTACTTTATAGGACAATGCTGTCATAGGGCTAGCGTCGGCGCTGGTACTAGGTAGGTGCCCAGAGAAGGTTGGTTTCCTTGCTTGCTCTTCTTGGCAAACCAGAGTCCACAAACAGCTGCCTCCTGGGTTTGCAGACAGAGGACGGGGCTGGCCCGAATGCGTTTCCCACTCTGACCCAGTTTTGCCCCAGTGGGACCTGCTCAGCCTCCTCCCTGGGGATGGGCACCATCTTGGGCTGTGACCCTCAAGTCACCAGCTCCCCGGAAGCCAGCCCCTCCTTGGGAGACAAGGTTATGCCCTGTCCCCATGATGCTGGCACTTCCTTCCCCTGAGTCTTCTGTGTGGGGATTGTTCCCCTAATCAGGATGGAGACGCAGCTCATTACAAGCTGGTGAGGCAACGGCTCTGTGCTCCAGGCCCGAGACAGGCTGTCTGGGAGCTTGGCCAGCCTCCCGCTGCCCCGGACACCAGGGTAGTGGCCTCAGAGCAGAGCCAGCCCCCTTCCCAAGGGACACAGGCAGACAGACACTGTTTGCCAAGACTGCCACCGCTTTCGCTATTGCAAAAACTCTGCCACCATCAGGCGATAAGTTTCCTCAAACCCTAGCACTACTTCTGAGAGCATCTGAACAGCATCTAGAATAACTGGCCCTTAGTGAGTGTTTACAATGCACCAAGCACTGTGCTGAGTGTTTAACATGCAGCATGTTAGGTAGTCTTTACAGCAAACCCACTAGGCATGTATGAGTGTCCCCACTGTACAGATGCAGAAACTGAGGCACAGAATGTTTTGGTAACTTGACAAGCTCATCAGACCATGCCTAGCCTGGCCCCACTGACTCCACCATCTACCTCACTTTGCTGTGTTGCTTGCAATAATGTGACCCCAAGTTTCCCCTTCCTTCTGGGTTCACTCTGGCTTCACTTTGCTCAGGGGCCAGGTGAGTTCCCATATGTGACTTGGCCTGTCTGAGCCAAAGTTTCCATCTCCATAAAGCAGTTTCTGATGGCACCTTCTTCTCAAATCTGTTAGGAAGAGTAAATGAAATAATATGTATACATGCATCTCCCCAAGCTCCTGACACATAAGATGTGCTCAATAAATCTATGTATAAAAGAGTTGATTCAGCTCTTTTCCCACTGACCCTCTGTGTGCCCCTGGGCTTCTTCCACATATGCCTTGTCTTGTCCCACTGCCCTGTCACACTGACTTCCCCAGGCAGAAATCTCAAAAATGACTAATGTCTCTTGGAGGACTGTGAAGAAGCCATTTATTTTCTCCAACACAGCCCCCTCCGTCCAGACGAGGGGAATAGCCGTGTGGTGGCTGCAGAGCCTGGTGCAGAAATCCTCGTTAGCTGCGGTTTAATCACTGCCTTCAGTATAGGTTTTAAATAACAGTAAGTCCCAATTAGTTGCTCGTTACTTCAGAAATAATTACTGATAGTGGCCCTTTGTCTTTGTTTTAATTCCAGCTTCATTCCCAAGCTGCAGAAGTCTAAACCGGCGGGCACTTTTAGCTGAAGAAGTCGGGGTTCTGGGGCGCCTGAGGAATGTTTGCACAGAACTGTGGGTTTAGCTAGGGTGCGTGTGTCTGTCTGAGATGAGTGGAGGAGTGGCAGTGGCCATTTCTCACCCCTGAGGACACCTCTGCAGAGAAAAGCCTGGGCCACTGTCTTGAGCTAAGGATGGGGATGGCTCCCGCTATCAAGGGCAGGGGGGTTGGGACAGCCCGCTCACCACACAGACAGACCACAGAGCTACGGGCCTCCAGTTATGAGCCATGCCCATGACATGCCCCTCCGCTGTCCCAGGGGGCCAGGCCCAGCTACTGACCAGAGCAGAGGCAGATGCCACCACCCTTTGACAGCGATGGGCTCAGCTGATGGAAGAGCTGCTTTTGGGTGCGGGTAGGGGGTGTGCCGGTTGCTCTGAGAGGGCAGAGCCTCGGCCTCGGCCACACTTGTGATCTGCATTCCAGTGGGGACCTTTCTGCCATGCCGAAGAGCATTTGCAGATGGTAGGGGGGCCGCAGAGTTCACACTGTGCTTGTGGCACACACAGTGAGTGGCCGTCTGTGCTCCGTGGAAGCTGCACACAGGTAAGGTGGTCACTAGGATTTGTTCGAAGCATGACAGTTTCCTAGCTTCAGTGAATTCTTCTTGGTCTGACCTGCTTTTGTGCTGCTTTGCCTTTTTAACTTTTATTCTGTTGCACCAATGAGACTATTGTAGTGCTGATGAGTGATTGCCTGCTGAAGCTGTAGAGTAATTAGAGCTAGTATTGGGTATCTACTGTAGGCCAGACCCTCTTCTAGGTCATTCATATGTATTACTCATTTAATCCTCACAGACACCTCTCTGAGATAAGTATAATTATTATCACCAGCCCTAATTTGCAGATGTGGAAACGGAGACACAGAAAGGTTAAATAATTTGCCCAAGGTCAGCCAGCCCAGAAGTGGCAGAGCTAGGGAGATTCCTTCCCAAGCAGTTTGGCTTCACAGCCAAGCTTTTGAGCACTAGGTTATCCTGCTTCTTGTAGAAAGGACGTGACCCATCCGGGAGCAGGATGTGTCACAATACAAATATCCCCTGATTTTTCTTTAGTTGCCTTTAAATAGTATATTCTTTGATGGCCAGTTTTTGTGTGTGTGGTTTTTTGTTTTTGGAGGTTTTGTGTGTGTGTGTGTGGATTTTTGTTTGTTTGTTTGTGTAATTCTTGTGTTGATTTTTGGTTCCAACTGTGTTCTCTGAAAGCTTCTCCCATTGGGACACTCCGGGGAGGCTCCAGCCTGATGCCTCTGTTCTTGGTGTTTCTGCAGTAACCATGATGAATCAAATGGGAGGAAAACTTTTGAGCCTGGCCCAGGGACTTTAACTCAGTCCACCCTCATTTGGAGGTGACAAAGCCCTCTTCACCATCCTGCTGGCCAGCCCCCGGTCCTTTTCAATGTGTCCTGTCCCTCTTCCCTCAGGACCAACTTGTCAAGGGAAGAAGCTACACTGCACTCAGTCCACCCTCATTTGGAGGTGACAAAGCCCTCTTCACCATCCTGCTGGCCAGCCCCCAGTCCTTTTCAATGTGTCCTGTCCCTCTTCCCTCAGGACCAACTTGTCAAGGGAAGAAGCTACACTGCTGAGCCAGTAATTTGCTTTTTTCTACCATGTTCTTTGGTTCCTTTCCCCCTGGGAATCCTTTCCAATGAAATAGCAAACTATTTGGCTGGAAGAACCTGCTGAAAATTCATTTTTTCTCATGTTTTCCTTTCTACCTCCTGTCTGTTTCATCCATTGGGCCAAACCACGATGTTGTCTTACCGTTAATAATCTGGGCTCCTCTGTGTTTGGGGGTTCATTTGGAAAATTGTGTCCACCAGGCAGAAATGCTCCACTTCATCCCAGACACAAAGGGGTCCTTTGAAGGTGCAAAGGGTTTGGGTTAAGTAAGTAAGCAAACAAACATGGTCTTTGAGGAGCGGAGTGCAGCTGGGGGGGCGGGGGGGGGGAGGAGAAAAGAAAACCGCCTCATAAAATTGTCCCTTGGTTTATTTAGACAAGGGGCACTTATTTGTGTTCATTCTATGCTCATGTCTTAGAGGTTCAAGGAATGCTCCTGTAATCCACTCCAGAGGCACCAGGGCCCTTGCTGGAATCCCTCGCTGGCCAGTGTTTTTGAAGCATCAGGTGAAATGTGGTCTGAGGGGCTATCCTGTCTGAGAATCAGCATGAGGGAGACCTGGTCCCTTTTGCCAGTTATGTACATTTTCCCCTCCAGTTCTAGGGCTGATGTGTTCCCTACCTCTCTCCAGCTCTTCCCCTAGCAGTATCTGTCCAGAAAAATCTCAAGCCTCAACGGGTATATTTCTTTCCTCTCTCTCCAAATTGAATTGCACCCCTGTCTTGGTTTGGATCCTCCAGCACAGACCCTGAGGGAAGGGTTTCAGTGCAAGTAGTTTATTTGGGAAGCAATTCCAGGGAGCATGTGGGGGAGTGCAGAGTGAAACACAGCAAGGAGAAAGCCAATAAAAGGTGTGTTAACAGGTGGGTTTCTGCTGTGGGCAGCTGGGGCTCAGTCCTGAAAGACCCCCTCTGAGAGACTGCGTGAGACACACCTCAGAACTGTTTCACTGAGGGGCAAAAGAGCCAGGATGTTTATCCACCAACTCACACGCCTCCTGGTTGAGGTTTGCTCTGGCGTGTGAGCACACCAGCACTTCTGGCCCACCCTGTTTGATGTGCAAGCATCCTTCAGAGACAGGATGCCCCTAGGCAGAGGGATACTCACTGGGTATGGGTGACCTCCCGGGGAGGCCAAGGGAATAAGGCAGATGTCAGCCACCTGCTCTGACATTGTGAGCATCGGACAGAATGATAACTATTAACCTCGAAGCTCTAACCAGTTACACATATGTTCATCTTCTTGGTCTCCCAAATCCTTTTAGGTGGGGTGGCTGTCATCATCTACAGTGTAGCACTGTGGCTAAGCACATGGACTCTACAGCCAGAATAACTGGGTTCAAATCGCACCTCTTCTGCTGAGCAGTTGTGTGATACTTAGCCTCTTTGAGCCTCAATTTCGACACCTGCAGAACAGAGGTAACAATAGTACCTATTTTATAGGTTTGTTTTTAAAGATCAAACAAGTTAATGTACATGAAAGCACTTACACAGGAGCTGGCATACATTAGGTGTTTAATAAACACTAGCTCTTGTTATCATTCTACAGATGAAGAAATTGAAGCTCAGGGAGGTTATCACAAGCTGAAGGTTGTGCAGCCATCAAACAATGCAGGCAAGACCTAAACTCAGGCTTTCTGCAGCAACTGTCACCATTCTTTCTATGATACCACTTATGGCTTTGTAATCAATAGGATGTGAGAAAACACTTTCTAAACTCTAGTGCTCCACAAAAGCTTTGGTTATATGCTATTTCCTGGTCCTTGTAACAGCAGATACAGTCTTGTTCTCTCAAGAGCTGCAGTCTGGTCTTTGAATTCTGCTATCTGTCATCTCTGCATAGCTGGCACTGGGCACAGTGCCTGGTCACAAGTCAGCTAAGTGGATGAGTTACCAAAGATCCCAGGACTGGCCCCTCTGACACCTTCCTTGAGAGGTCCCACCTTAGACTTCCACTCAAGTCAGGCCCTGTCTCTATCATATGTCCTCCTGCTCCTTCCTGCCCTTGGCCTGCTCCGATGGTCACCGCTGACACTGCCACTTCTGCACTTTCTCCTTCCCCTGGCCCACTAGCCCTCGGACCTCCCCTCCTGGGCTCAGAGCCGCCATCTACTTGCTCTTTTCTGGATGTTGCTGGTGTGCATGTGCGTGCGTGCGTGCGTGTGTGTGTGCGTGCGTGCGTGCGTGCGTGTGTGAGAGAGAGAGAGAGAGAGAGAGAGAGAGAGAGAGTCTGGGCTCTCTGCCCTGACTAGAAGCTCTTTGCATGCAGAGCTGAGTGGCATTCCTTCCTTTTTTCATTTCTTTATCCATTGTGGTACCAGACACTGTACCCTGCTGGACAATGGGGAAATGGGAACGCACAGAAGGAGACTGGTCCATGGCCAGAGGGGCTCAGTCTGGGGAAGACCAGCACACGAACATTGCTAACGATGATGGTGAATCTTTGTGGGGACAGAGCTGAGGTGCCCAGAGACTGGGGCCCACCCTCTCCATGTGATGGGGTCACAGATTAAGTGACACAGAAGCTTAGCTGTTAGTGTAGGGATGATTGTTGCAAGGGAAAAAAACCTGCTCAAGCCAGGTCAAGGGAAAGTAGGAGGGCAGCTGGAAATTGGAAGAATGCAAGGGAATCTTTGGAAAGAGAGCAGAAACTTCCTCATAGGAACTGGGGCATTATTAGGGCCTCCAGTGTCTGTCCTGCTCCTCTGTACATACTTTCCTTTCTGCACATGACCCTACATGGCCCAGCTATGAGCCTAGATGACCTCCCCTCCCCCATGCCCCATGGTCTTGTTGTCCCAGTTCCTAATACCTGTGACACTCTGATTGACCCAGCTTGAGCTAGGTGTCCATCCCTGGTCCAATCAGCAGGGGTATCTGATATAAAAAGGCCACCCACAGGGCTGGGAGGCAAGGACTGTGTCTCTACAATAGTTTTGAAGGGTGAGAAAATTCATTACCTAGGGCTGCCGTAACAAATTATCACAAACTTGGGGACTTAAAATGACAGAAATTTATTCTCTCACAGTGCTGGAAGCCAAAAGTCCAAAATCAAGGTGTCAGCAGGGTCACACTTCCTTCAAGGGCTCTAGGGAGGGATCCTTCCTTGCCTCTTCCAGCTTCTCGTGGCTCCAGGTGTTCCTTGGCTTGTGGCAGCATCACTCCAATCTCTGCCTTCATCTTCACATGGACTTCTCTGTGTCATGTCCCCTTCTCTTCTCTTACAAGGACATTTGTCATTGGATTTAGGGCCCACCCTAATCCAGGATGATCTTATCTTGAGATCTTTAACTAACCTATACCTTCAAAGACGCTTTTTCTAAATAAAGTCACATTTACAGATTCCAGGGGGGCATATCATTTGGGAGTCTACCATTCAACCCACTACAGTCAGAGTCTGATAGATGGAGAGGGAAGGAAGGGCATTTCAAGTTGAAGGACAGCATGAGCAAAGGATCGTCACTCAGGAAACAATGACATATTACTGCTCCAGCAACACAGGGTTCGCTGATGGCAGCAGAGAGGACTGAGGTTAGGTGGGACCAGATCACATAAGGCCTTCTGTGCCTCAGAGCAGCTTTTCATGTGGGCAGCAAGGGGACCACTGTGGTTCTTGAGCAGTGCAGGAGCATTTAAACTTTGTATTGTAGGCAGGTCATCCTGGCTGCAGCATGGAGCTGTATTAGAGGGGACTGGAATGGAGGGAGGGAGATATTTATTTAATACATAGTTATAAAGCACCTACTACATGCGAGGCATGTTTCTAGAGGCTAGGAATATAGCCACAGAGAAAGGGAATTAAGCTGCTCCTGTACTAGGGCTTACATCTGAAGGGGGGAGAGAGAAAAAAGCAAAGAAACGAAGATTTATAATATTAACTGGCGATAAGAGCTCAAGAGGAAAATAAAGCAGAGAAAGGGATGTAGTGAGTGATGAAAGGTTTTACACAGGAGGTTCAAAAAGGCCTCTCTAATGAAGTAACATTTGAGCAGAGCCTGAAGGAAGGGAAGTGGAGAGCCATAAGGCTTCTGAGGGAGCAGTGTTCTGGGCAGAGGGAACGGCAAGTACCGAGGTCCTGAGTCAGGAGCATGCTTGGCACGTTCAAGGAACAGTGGGGAAGAGTGTGTGGCTGGAGGGGAGGGAGCAAGGGAAAGAGAAGGAGGCGATAGCGTCAGAGAGGTAGGTAGTGGGGCCAGATCATGGAGGACCTTGCAAGCCCTGGAAAAATGTTGGCTTTTAGTTTGAATGAGATCAGGAAACCTTGGAGGCTTAGCAGAGGAAAAAAGTAATCTGACTTCAGTGTTTTAAAAGGATTGCCCTAGAGGCTGTGTGGAGAAGGGTTTGGGAGTCAGAGGGAACTGTAGTAGGAGGTCACTGCAATAGTGAAGATGGAGATGACAGTGGCTGGACTGGGGGGTAGTGCTGGTGTGGTTAGACATGACCAGATTCTGAATGTATTTGAAAAGTACAGTCGGCATGTGGAGTATGAGAAAGAGAAGTCAAACATGACTCCAAGGTTTGGGGTCTGACCAGCTGGAAGGGTGGAGTTGTCATTTATGGAGATGGAGAACTGTGGAAGCATTGGGGTGGGACAAATGGGACTGAGAGTTTGGGGTCATATTAGGTATTGGTGGTTGGGGACATATCAAGTTATTGAACCTTGATTTGTGCCAGGCTATGCTTTACAAACTTCACAGGTATTAACTCCTTTGAAACATAACAGCCCCATGAGATGGGCACTTGTATCCCCCCATTTTACAGGTGAAGAAACTAAAGTACTGAGAAGTTAATTATCTTACCCAGGGCCTCCCAGGTAGTGAGTTGCAGAGCTGCGACAGCACAGAGAGCCCACGTCCAGAGCTCATGTTCCTAACCAATACACAGGACTGCCACCTGCTTTTTGAGAGGTCCAGAAGAGAGGGGCAGGGTAAGGAATATTTATTTATGAAAAAACATATCTACAGGTGATGATGATATTGGCTCCACCCAGCTGACCCCTCAGCCCCCAAACTCATCTAGATTTCTTGGCCTTTGGGGGAAGCTCCTTGAAGAGATCCTCTCAACAATGAGCCAAAGGAAGACTCCTCTAGGCTGATCCTATGAGTGTTTACCATTTCCTCTTATCTTTGAAATGTGGGCTTTGTTTCTATTTACTTAAAAATATATACTGCAGGAAAAAAATGACTCGATGGAAATGTGTAAATTTCTGGGCCCCAAGCCATTTCTAAATATTATTTTAAAAAATAAAAAGTCATGAAAAGCAGCCTAGGCTCTGCTTAGCTGGGAAGGCCTGTGCCATGGAGCATGTGAGATTGGGAGAGTGTGGGAGGAGGAAGGCAGCCACGTTTGTGTGCCTGGAAAGGATTCATTCTAGACTCTGCTTTTTTCTAAAGGGCTCCTAGCAAGGACCCTGCAAAATGGGTCATTTCTTTTCATCAAATTACAGATTAGGAAAGTATTAGAATTCTCAGCCCAGTTCAGGATTTGGGTGTGGGTTGTGTTGTTTGTTCGGGATGCTCTGTTAACGTGCAGTCCCTGCACCCTGCTGTTCATCTTGGAGTCCATAAGGAGGAAGAAATGACGGATTATTCCAGGAAATCCAGGGGCCTGTCAAATCATACCAATTCAGACTGAAGCAAACGATTAGTCAGAATTAGTGACAGGTCTGTGTTCAGGACTGGTTTCGAATTCTATGATTTTATCAGTTCAAGTTCCATTTAAGTACGCGGAATTACTCAGAGGCAGTTAAGCAGAGCTCTCCAGGAGGGGCTGGCCTTAGTACAGAGTTAGGGATGATTTGACTGGCTTCTTGGCAGCACCAGCCAAATGCCTTTGTTTGGTTGTCAAGACCCTGCACAGGCTGAGCCTACTTATTGGGTTTTTATTTCCAAATGTAGTGGATACTGGATAACATTCTGTGCTAGGTAATTTGCTGGATGCTTTCACGTTTGTTGCTTTATTGAACTCTCACCCTAATCTCACCCTAATGAGGCTAAAATATTGTACTCCTCACTGACAGATGAAGAAACTGAGGCTCAGAGAGGTGAGCTTTCCCCAGGTCTTGAAGCTGATGAATGCAAAACCCTGACATAGTATCTAGTGCTCCTGTCCGACCCCCACCTCTCTATTTTCTACCTTGCTGTCTTTTAACTGCCCTCCCACACTGGCCACTTCCAGCTGCTGCAGCTAAGCTCTGCTAAATCCCAACGCCGTGCCTGTGCCTCCAGTGCTGCTCCAAGCAGGCACCTGATGTTTGTCGAATCCAAATCTCCAAGTGCTGTCCTGGCCCCTGTTTATTCCCTGGAAGTGCACACAGAGGGCTACCCCAAAGTCCCCAAGGATGTAAGAGCACTCTAAGTTACCTCTGCCAATGGCACCCAGAACGTCATAAAGTTGAGAGGAAAGTCTCCCGCAAGACCCTGGCCTTGTTTCTGTATTACCCTTTGTTTTTATGCTTTATCAGGCTAAATTCAATCCCCAAGGCAGGGCAGCAGCATGGCCTTACTGAGACCTTGATAGAAATGCAGACTTTTAGGCCCCACTCCAGATCCATCGACTCAGGATCTGTATTTTAACAAGATCTCCAAGCAGCTCTCCAGGACATTAACATGAGGGATGCACTGCTCCAGCTGGTGTACTACCTTTAACCCCAACAGCCCAGGTCCCAGGCCAGGGAACAGAGAGAGGAGTCTGCCCACAGCTGAACTCCATCCTGCCTCCACTCCAACCACCCTGGTTATAGGCCCTCTCGGCATGTGTCCCTGGGGACTTTGGCAGAGTCACAATGGAGATAACACCCACCATTCTTCCCCGGGGGTGGGTGTGACCCCCAATCTTGTCTTCTTTGACCTCTTTCCCAGATCTCCCCCTTGTCTGCCCTTGGAACTTGGAGCCCACTTGGCCCGGAGGGAAGACAGGATGATTGGTCTTTTGCTCCCATGTCCCCAGTCAGCTAGGCCTGAGGACAGTCTCTGTTCACTTTGCCATCATGAGCTTTGGGGAAGTCAGCACCACCTGGTGAGCAGAAGAGGTGTGGCCTTTTTAAGTGGAGCTTGGGCAGCTGCCATCTGAGGTCACAGCTGGAAGATGACCAGTTCTGTTTAAACATATCTGACTGCACTTAACCCAGTACTGCCAGCTTCCTGCCCCATCAGCTGATTGTATTCCTTGCCCCAGAGGAAAGGAGCAAGCAGGTACTTCTTGCAGACTGACCTCTCCACTCATAGCTCAACTCTTTTCCTTATCAGTCTTAGAGCACCTAATGAATGGGTATGGCTAGGCTGAGAACACTGTTGAGGGATGAGAAAGAAAACAGGCCCATTGAGCAGGATTCAAGATGGGAACTCAGATTATAGGCTTCATTAATCACAGCTTGGAAGAGAAGATTTGTGTGTAAAGAGAAACAAGAAGAAAAATATTTCATGTCTTTTGGAAACCTTTCAGCAGAGATTCTTCAAACAAGATAACTGACCACAGAACCTAGTCTTGCTTCTTTATTATTCTTTATTTTTATGCTAGATCAGGAGGCTAACTGCAGTCCCAAGAGCTACTATGTATTGATGACTTACTTTGTTCCAGGGACCGTGCTGTGCATTCAAATGCACTACTTCATTGTATGCCCTCTTCTCCCATTCTACAGATGAGGAAAACAGTGACAAGCCCAGTCACACAGCCAGTAGGAGGAAATTTTCACATTCAGCTCTGACGTTCCAAGCCCTCTCTGCACTACCACATTCCACTGCATTCCAGCAGAACAAATGGGCTGTTTGGGGACTTTTCAGAGCTCCATTGATCAAATAAAAGACATGGGGTCCCTGCAGCAGAACTCATGTTTTAACAGTAGAAATTTAAGTGCGTTTGTAGATGGCAAGATGCCTCTTGCCTTGGACCTCAGCTCCCCTCAAAGCATTTGCTATCCTGCCCTCTCACACAGTGTGTGGGATGCCAGCTGAAGGCCAGCAGATGCCACTGTGAAAAGAAGGTACAAGAAAAGCGAAGCCAATTGTCTTGCAGTGTGCTTA
Organism: Galeopterus variegatus; assembly: GCF_000696425.1. Classification (NCBI taxonomy): domain Eukaryota; kingdom Metazoa; phylum Chordata; class Mammalia; order Dermoptera; family Cynocephalidae; genus Galeopterus; species Galeopterus variegatus. The sequence goes on from NW_007730526.1 coordinate 28,181, forward strand.
TTAGTGCATGAACACAATGCTGCCCTTGATGTTGCTGACAGGAAGGGCGTGCAGGCCAAGGCCACTTCGGCATGTGAACTTATCTCCACACAAAGGTTCAATTGAAATTAGAGCGTCCATTTATTTTGAGGAAAATTGTCCTGTGTCAACCGTGATCTGGGGGAGAAAGGGTATGCATATGCCATAGGGGTGAGTCCCATCTCACACACACACACACACACACACACACACACTCCCGCAAAACCCAATGTACCAACACATATACTCTTCTGTAAGAAACAAGGCTTCCTGTAGGGAGAATCAAGATGGTGGAATAGATGATCCCCAGTATCACTCTCTCCCACAATCAACCAATTTACAACTATTAAAAAGCAACGACTGCCAAGCTGGGGCTGCTAGAACTCAGGTGAAGAGGAGGAGATACCTACAGAGTTCATGAAGGCAGGAGAAGCCACGATGAGAGAAAAAAAGAACCTTTTCAAGCCCCGACCACTTCAAGGCTGGCCCTGGTGAGCACATGGAGCAAGAGCTGGCAAAAGCCTTAGCTGTGCCCTTTGTATGAAATTGCTTGGAGGCTGCAGAGGAGAAGAGGGTCTTGGTGGTCCCCAGGCCAACAAGACTACTAACAGGGTTCCCATGGACCCATATAGGAGTGAGGGGCCATAGACAACTGGAGAAAGGAGCCGCTCAGAGGCTGGTGAGTCATCACAAGGGACCAGTGCACAGCCTGCCCTAAGGGAAGTGTTTGGAGTGCAGGCAGTGGGGGAGATGGGCCCACTGGGGGTAGACTGGGGCACAGCATGGACAGCTGATCTGCTCTCCAATCAGCACAGGCCTCTCAGTGGAGACTGGTCAGGAGTATAGAACTGCAAGGGGGTGCAGTTTGCTGAAAAGACTCAGGCCCAGACCAGAGTTTCCACACAAGTGTACCAGACCTCACAAGACACAGAAGTGCTTACAAGATCAACAATTAAAACCTGAGCTGCACAAAAATAACCTTCCCCAGAGAATCACCAGCAAAGCAGCGATTTAGCTCAACCACAGGGCTCAAGTGCTGGTCCCCACAGGAAGTTCCCCCATTTTAGAAGTAAGCAAAGGACAACAAATTAGTTCCAGTTCAGAGGTTAAGTGGTGGGAACAGCAAATAATCCAACACAGAACTGAAAGAAAACATAAAAAACCCATCGATCAGAGACAAAGTTCTGATATTAACCAGTAAAGGTCTAACCACCACCAAAGAACACCATAAAACCTAGAAAGACCAGAAGCCCCCCAGGCTTCCGAGCTAGGGTGGGGGGAGGGCCAAGGGCCACAACCACACCCCACAGTATCAGTGTCCAGCCTAGTGACGACCACTGAGCCACCACTGGAAGCACCCAGGACTCCCCTGCTGGAATGAGGGGGGGTGCTGTGGGCCTTGGCCACACACCCCCTTCCTCCTCCTCCCAGTGTATCCCCCTCCCCTGTCCCTCTCCTCCTCTCCCCCTCTCCCCCACCTGCTCCACAACATCTTAAAATGTAAAAATATAATAAATAAATTTTTTAAAAATGATATTTAAAAGCAGAATATTACATGAGGTCATAAGAGAATAAATGTAACATACACTTTGTAGGAAAAATGAAATATAAATGGTCAGGGTCCCTCAGGGTTCGGAGTCATGCTGAGCACTTGATGTAAAAGTAAAAATATGCACGTACACCCAGGTATTTGTTGGTTATTGTCTAATGTAATTGCACATGTGCACCCAGGTGTTCCTGGGTTATCGAACTTAAGTATAAAGGATGAGCGGCTCTGATCCACAGGGCCCCCAGTCCCCAGGATGCCCCCGGGGGGCCATGGGGAGGCCGCCACCACTGCCGCTGCTGTTGGATCTGCTGTAAGTTGCTGCCGCTGCTGCTGCTGCCACCACTGCTGAAGAAGCTGAGGACTGAGCTCCTGTCATCTGCCAATGGCTCCCAGGATCTTTCCCAGTTACCTAGTGTGGACTTGCACATGAGGGGTCTGTGACCCAGTCTGTACAATGGGTTTGAAGCGTCTGTGAGCCCTCGTCCTAGAATACAATTGGAAAACTTTAGTGTAACTAAAATAATGAAACATTTTGGCTTTAGTTATGAATTGCCTAGCATTGTCACATAGCAAGACACACTTTCAAAAACAAACAAACAAACAAACAAAAAACAAATTGCCTAGCATTGTCACATAGCAAGACACACTTTCAAAAACAAACAAACAAACAAACAAACAAAAAACAGGGCTTCCTTCCCTTTCTTCTGAAACTGGCTCTGTTAGTTTCCTATTACTACTATTACAAATTACAGCTAGCTTTGTGGTTTGAAACAAGGCAAATGGTTTTCTGGAGGTCAGAGTCTAAAATCAAGGTGCCAACAGGGCTGCATTCCTTCAGGAGGCTCTAGGGGGAGAATCTATTTCTTTGTGTTTTCCAATTGCAAGAGGATGCCCACATTCCTTGGCTTCTGGCCCACAGCCAGCAATCAATGGCATTGTCGTGACCTCTGCTTTCATGGCTACATTTCCTTCTCTCAATTTTCTGCCTCCCTCCTCCATCTTTAAGGGCCATTAGGATTACAATGAGCCCACTTGGATAATCCAGCGTACTCTCCCTATTTTAAAATCCTTAATTTAATCTTATCTGCAAAATTACTTTTGTTGTATAAAATAAACTATTCACAGGTTCAGGGGGATTAGGTTGTAGACAGCTCTAGGAGGCCATTATTCTGCCTACCACACCAGCATAGGTCTTTTAAAACAGATAACACCGTGAGATCTACTAATTAAGGATAAGATGCAGGCACATTTTAGCCATTTATCTTACCACTAAAAGGACAGTAACCAATTCCAAATATAGAAATTGAAACAAAGGTTAAAGTTGAGAGTTGAAAATTGAGGAGAGAAAGAAGGGGAGGGAGAAAATGAGAATGCAAAATACATCAAGAACAAGTCAGTAGAAACACAGTTAAGGAACACCTTCTGCAGAGAGGAAAGAGAGTAGGACAGGTGGAGGCAGGGTGGGGGAGGGAAAAGTGTTACACGCATGGGTAAAGCCTAAAGGCCAGGTGGAGCCAGAAGCAGCTTGTTCGTCCTAGTGCTGTAATTGGTGGTTTGCAGGTTGGTGTCCCTGGGCAGACACCCAGCTCCTTGAGGGCAGGGACCATGTATTCACTTCTGTGCACCCATGAGGGCTTAGTCCAACCACTGCAAGCCTCACCCAGCCTTAACTAGTGGGGTTACCACCTTTCAATATCTAGGATCAATTCAACAATTGATTCTTAGCCATGTGAGCCTCTATGTTCTTGAAGATTCTACTCCCACTCTGCGAGGGGAAGGGAGAAGGTGTTGTTCAGTATGTCCATGTGGGCTTTAGAGCAAAGAGTTACACTTTAAGTCATGAGTAATTGAGATCCACCAGTAACAACAGCTAAGCCTTATTGATCTCATTACATGTAGAGGTTACCTCCTCCTCCCAGCAGTCCTGTGGGCCAGGAACAAATATCATCCCGATTTTACAGTGAGAGTGCTGAGGCTGGGGGCTCCCCACAAGATGCCCAAATGGACTGAGAGTCTAAGGGCTGCCATCCCTCAGGCAGAAAGACTGTCAGAAAGAGGCAACCCTTCATTTGACAGCAGTCATATCCCCAGGGACATGGGTAGGGGGAACAGGGAATGTTGGACTCTAAGTTTGGGGGCTCAGCTCAGTTCCTGAAGTAAATCCCCTTTTATTCCATCTGCATTAGTTCAATCATTTTTTCCCTCCATGATTCAACTTTATTCTGAAAAGGATTTGAGGAGGCTTAAAATATATAAGCTTATACAAGATAATAACCTATTTATAGAAGGGAAGTCAGAGTAAAGAGGAAAATTAAGGGAGGGGGAAATCAGATTATGTCCAAAGCAGTGGCTCAGATGTACTACAGAGATGTGGGCCACAATCGTGCCTTTGAGCTTTCTATAAAATGAACTCCCTTCAAAGTCTCAGAAATCTCTTATTGCTTTTAAATGTGGATATAGCTAAGCAACTTCTCACAGGTAAAGTGCCTTGTAGTTTGGAAAGCTTTGTCACAGCTGTGCACATCCAGTTCTCATATGACCTCAGTCTTAGGAAGGAAGCCTGGAGTCAATCAACTTAAGAACAGAAGAATGTGGGTACTTGTTCTTTGTGTTTCCAGCAAATGGATGAATGGGTGAATGGACATGATGGATGGATGGATGGATCGATGGATGGATGGATGGATGGATATGGTGCATGGATGGATGGATACAGTGGGTGAATGGATGGATGTGATGGATGGATGGATCAATGGATGGATGGACAGATGTGGCGGGTTTAGTGGTGGATGGATGTATGGATGGGTGGATATGGCAGGTTTAGTGGTGGATGGATGGATGGATGTGGTCGATGAACGGATAGATGAATGGGTGGATGCGGTGGTAAGAGCTTGGACATACTTGCTTACATGTCTGAACACAGCATTTTCTCATCTCCCTCTGGGTTCAGGCCAGCCCCTTCCTGGGTCAGAGGGATCCAGGTGGCAAAGTATCACAACTGGCTGCGGCCCACCCAGTGTCTGAGCTAAGGATATGGATGAGACAGGAGGCTTTAAAAAAAGAGATTTATTTTTATCTTGCTTTTCATTATTGTTCCAAGTATGCCTTCCTGTTTCCTTCCCCTGCCACCACCTCTGCCTTGGGTGTGGGTGGGTCTCCCAGGAGGGGCTGCTGTTGGCTCCCAGGTGAGGGAGGTCCTGTTGTATGCTAGGTGGTATGGAGCCAGCTGTAGAAACAATGTCTTGATGATGTGGGAGGGGGTCTGAGATGTTTTTGGAGTCTGGGCTTGGCCTTCACAACTAACCCTCCCCAGGACTTGGAGGAGTCATCACAATCCTCTCAGCCCAGGTGTCACTGGGTCTGACACGATTTATCATGGTGGGTAAGAGCCAAGCTGCTAGAGTTGGAATCTCTGCTGTTTACTAGCTGTGTGACCTTCAGCAAGTTAGTTAACCTCCCTGGGCCCCAGTTTCATGTATAATTATTACTCACCTCAAAAGTCTGCAATGAGGATTACATGAGGTAATTTATGTGAAGTGCTTAACACAGTGCCTGGCCCATTGTAGGCAACCGAATAGGTGTAAAAAGGGGAAAACCAAAAATGCCTTTTCCCCCTCACAGGTTTGCTGTAAAACTCAAATGGGTCTCTCATTCATGCAATCGAGTGCTTTCTATATGCCCAGCCTGGTACTAGGACCTAAAGATGCCTGCCTTCAGGGCGCTTTTGTGAAAGAGCTTTGCAAGCTGCAGGTTTCTATACAGACGAGGAGGGTTGCGTCTCACCCATGGTTGAGCCTCTGAAGCAAAAGCTCTTAAAATAAGACTGCCATCAAAGCCTTTTTAACAAGAAGTTTATGCAGAACCCAATTGATAAAGCAAATACAATCAGGGCCCCTCTGATGGGGGTGGGGGGAATGAGGCAAGGGGCTGGGTCCTGCTGGGTCCTGCTGGGTCCTGCTGGGTCCTGCTGGGCTGTTCCTCTCCAGCTCCAGCCCCTGGAGGACCATAGGCACCTCCCAGAGACCCCTTGGCTGCTCAGAACACAGATGAAACCCTTGGACCCACCTGTGGCTTGTGCCTTTCTTTTGGCTCCACCCTGCTCTTTCTCTTTCTTTTTTAATTAATAAACTATGCTTTTTAGAGCAGTTGTAGGTTCACAGCAAAACTGAATGGGAAGTGCAGAGTTCCCATATACCCCACTACTCCATGCACAGTTTCCTCCACTGTCAACATCCCACATCAGAGCAGTCCATTTGTCACACTCGATGAACCTATATTGACACATCCTCAGCACCTAAAGTCCACGGCGTACATTGTGGTTCGCTCTTGGTACCCACTCTCTTTTCAACACACATGCCATTGGCGTGGTGGGTGCATGTCGGGATGCTGGGAGCCAGGAGGCACAGGTCATGCTGAGTGGTGGTGTCTGCTCTGTAGCTGTGGCTTTCCTGTTCTCCTCAAAGCCTATTGGGAATTTTCCCCAGCATCTTCTATACAATAGATGTGCAAGCTCTCCAAGTGACAGTGAGATTATGATCAGGACTTCCCCCCATCCCTACGTGCCCTCTGTTCTCTGAACCTTTTCCTTAAAGACCTCTGGCCACCATAAAACTTTCATTTTTAGCATCCAACATGGTGCTCTTTCTTGTAACTTTCGTCCCACCTCTAGTACCATTACTTTATGCTCAAAATAATGTCCAAAAGAGAAAGTGTGATGGAGTGAGCAGGTGGCTACATACCCCAAACTGAGGCGAGCTTTATACTCACTGCCTGAGAGCCTGGGCTCACTAGTGTCTACGCACCTCTTCTGGCTCACTTCCAAAACAAACACATATATATAGGAGGGTACTTCAAAAAGTTCATGGAAAAATAGAATCAATAGATAATATAGTCTTCCCATGAACTTTCTGAAGTACCCTTGTGCATGTGTGTGTACTTATAAAAATGACTACAGTTTCTAGTGCTTAAATGGATTTACATTCATATTAAAACTCCCCCCACTTACTAATTGTTTGACTTGGGGAAACTTGCTTAATTCCTGTACCTCTATTTGTATTATTCCTGTACCTCTTGCTTAATTCCTATACCTCATCTGTAAAATGGGTATAACAATAGTGCTTCCTCATATGGTTGTTGTAAAAGTCAAATAAGATATTTGTAAAGTATTTAGGCAATGTCTAGCACTCGTGCTTATTTAATCAATATTAGCTTTTGTTTTGGGGCTTATTGTTATTACAACTGCATTTCATATATATATATATACATATATATATATATACACACACACACATACACATTTTATTATCTGTTTCTGAGCTGTAATGAATCAACTCTAAAAGGAGCAGCATTAAAAGTGGCAATAGAATGATTCATGTCTCCTTATTACCCGTGGTCTTGTGAACTCGGTCATAACAGCTTCTGTTTATTGAGAGCCTGTGATGCACCAGCCATATGAGGTACGATGTGCTTAGGCACTGTGCTTCAAATCCTCTCTTCATTGAATCTTAGCAAAGCAACCATGTAGAATAGGCTTGTTTTGTTTTTCAGGAAACTGAAGGCTAAGCCTGACAGCTGGAAGCTCCAGCGCCCTCTGTACCCCACCATTGGGGGATCCCGCCCTGTGCTCAGCCCCCACCACTCACCAGGCTCTCAGAGCTTTTTGTTTGCATGATTCCTGCTTTATCTGACAGCCCACACGCAGCTACACAGCTCAGGGGCATTTCTCCTGGCTACAAAATTTTTACAAGCAGCACGCAGTGGAAATATTGGCAGGTTTTTTGCTTTTTCCTTTTTTCCTAAATACAGCACTGCAGATTATGTGAATGTATGTCCACATTTAGGCCTTTGTGTCCTAGTCGGAGTCCAGAAGCCCAAGACATATGGTGTCTGAGTACTTACATGTTTGTATTTTAATGTGGGCCTACCTCTATCAGTGTTCAAAGATAACCGTTTCTGTCTTTGGATATGCGTGCGTGTGTGTGGTATTTGTGGATCTGTGTGCTGGTTTGCCTGCCTCCCCCACGCAGTGTCCACAGGCTTGCTCTTCCCTGTGTGCGTGTGTTACAGAGTATGTGTAACCTTGGGTATATGCCGGCCTCTCTCCCAAGGGTGTCCATAGACACACGTAAACTATCCTTCACTTCTGTTGTCGAGACTTTCCTAGGACACTTTGCCCTGGCAGAGCAGGGGGAGTTGGGAGAGGGAATGTTTAGTCTGGAAGGCAGGCAGGCAGGCAGCCAGAGACTCCCTCTGGAGCACCCCAGTGGTGAGCTGGACCCTAGGACTGCTCCAAGCACCCTGGATGATGAGAGGACAGGGCTGTCCCAGTGTGCCCTGGGTCTGAAGTGCAGGATTCTCTTGCTTGGGCAATGCTGGGCCCAGGACAGCTCCTCTGGCATGAGTGCTGAGAGGGCTCTTGACCAACCCCAGCCCTCTCAAAACAGTTTCTTATTTTTCCTGTTTTCCTTTTCCCAATTCTTTTCAGTCCTCAGAAGAATAGGTTTGTATGCTGAACTGAGGCTGAGGGGTAGCATAGAGACTTAAAAAGAGTGTGAGACTTTGGTGTTAGGCAGACCTAAGACTGAATTCTGGCTTTGCCATAAACTAATCATGTAATGTTGAGACAGGGAGTTACTGAACTTCTGAGCCTCAGTCTTCTCATCTTTAAAGCAGGTGTAATAACATTACATTGCATGCTCATTAAGGACCTAAGTGATAAAATCTATATAAAGTAGCTAGTAGATTGTCACTCCCCCCACCCCTTCTCTCTGAGAGTCTTTTGGTAACATAGCAGGGCAATGCCATGAATTTCCAGGAAAAGAACTATTTATTTTTGATGACCTAGTTGGAGGCTATGGGGGATGGGGGGTGGGGAGGGCTCAGCTTTGCCAATGGTTTCTTTTAGCTTGCTATAACTTGGGTTTAAATCCTCATATCCTGTTTTAGTGGGTGTGAGGAGGAGATTTTAGGAGGATGGTGGCAGCTGGAGTAGAGATGGGGTGGGATTTCTGCAGAAAACAGGCATCTGCCTTCCCAATAGGTTTATGAGCTGGTAACCAACTGCTGGGGCATGTCAAGCTATTAATGAGCTGGTAATGGGGGGATAATAGGCTGCTTGCTGCTTTGCTTTGCAGCACTCTGACACATGCCAGGCACTGTTCTAGGCAGTCGGGATTCTGTACTAAAGATAGACACAGGCCTGCCCTCGAGGAACTTCTACTCTGATGGTCAGAGGCACAAAATAAACACATGATCCGAGAAGATCCACATCAGCTAATTTCCAGACGATACGTGCCGTGAAGAAGATTAACATGGTAGTTGTGATGAAAAGTACATGGTGAGGTGGGAGGTGCCTCTTGGGCAAGGTGGTCCTAGGAAAGGGCTCCCTGAGGAGACAGCTTCAGTTGATACCTGAATGATAAAAAGAAGCAAACCAAAGATCTGGGAGGGAGGACTTTCCAATGCTCCTCCCCTTCAGATGACAAGTTCAAATCCTTATGGCAGCCATCAACCCTACACAGTCTGCCTTTCTCTCCTATTACTACAACTCCCTACTCTCCTAGGTCGCTCCACTCCAGCCACATGGGAACACGTTCACCTTCGGGACTTTGCACTTTCTGTTTGGTCCACCCAGAGCACTCTTCCCACAGATATCCACATGAATAACTCACTCTCTCCTTCAAGTTTTACCTAAAAGTCACCTTCCACGGGCTCTGGATTCTCCCTTACCTTATGCTCTTTTTTCCCTTTCTCATCCTCTTCCCACATACTTTAATTGACTTATTTATTGCTTATTGTCTTTCTCTCCTCCCTAGACTATAAAACCCATGAAAGCAGGTATTTTTGTCAGGTTTTACTCAATCATGTACACAAGTATCTAGCATAGTGCCTCGAACATAGTAGGTGGTTGAAAGATATGTGTTTTGAATGGATGGATGGATAAATAAATGGGCCCCTGGTAACTCAAAGCTCATCCTTGTCATCAGGAGAAGCAATGGGTACAGTCTGAGTCTCCACCATGGGCCTAGCTCTGTGCTGGGAAGCCCCAGATTTGACATAGAGTCAGGTTGGGGATACCAGGGCTCCGAGGAGAGGTATATAGGAAATCTGAGAAGGGGAGGTTTGGGGGTGGGAGGAAGTTGAGTGGGGAGGAGGATGGTCTCTCTAGGACCTGGAAGAGAGAGACTGGCTTTGGCTAGAGTTGAGGAGCTGGGGCAGGAGGGAAAAGAGTAGGAAAAAACACTCCCACAAATACACACACACACACACACACACACACACACTGGGGCAGGAGGGAAAAGAGTAGGAAAAAACACTCCCACAAATACACACACACACACACACACACACACACACTCACACACACACACACTCACATACACACACACATACCTGTCCACATTTTTATAACGCAGCCTCAGGTGTCCATCCACATAGGAGAAGTACATTGATGTTCATCGGCTTGAGTTCCTAGCCTGCCTCTGCCCCTTACTCAGTATGTGTTCTCAGGCAAATTACTTATCTGTGTTAGTCCATTTCTGTTGCTTGTGCCAAAACACCTGAAACTGGGTAATTTACAAGGTAATAATATGTATTTCTTACAGTTTTAGAGGTTGGGAAGTCCCAAGTCTGAGGAACACATCTGGTGAGGGCCTTGTTGTCAGTGGTAACTCTACAGCAATGCAGGGTATCATATGGTGAAATGGTAGAAGCAGAGAGAGAGCTAAGTCCTCACTTCTTCTCCTGTTGAAGCCCTCAGAACCAGGCCCACAACGACCATTAAACCATCAATGGATTAATCCAGTCACTAGGGCATGGTCTCCACAATCTAATCACTTCATCAAGGCCCCACCTTTCAACCACCATAATAAGATTGACCCCTCTTAACACTGTCACAGTGGGGATTAAGTCTCACTGAGCTTTTGGGAGATATCCAAAGCAGCATTTCTGTGCCCTGTCTCTGATCCTAGGCTAAATATTCCCTACCTCACAAGAACACTGTGTGGCTCAAATGTGATCATTTAATTGTTAAGAACATAGGCTTTGGTGGCTTTTCAAGATGGCGGTGGCTGCAGCGGTTGGCGCTGAGTAGCTGAGGTGGAAAAGGCGGCCACTGGGCCTTAGGCAGCCAGGAAACTTGTGGACCTTCCTCTTGCCGTCTCTTAAGGGAGGACCGCTGCTGGTGGCTGGTCGTGGGGGCTGACCGCCACTTTGCCCTTGGCAGGAGAGGCTGCCTCGTTTACAGGCAATAGCTTTGAAGTGTGGAGCAGGAAAAGAACTGTTTCTTAGCTGCAAAAGCGAGTTTCTAAACAGGGAACAGGGCGCCGGGGCCACTGTCGACGCTGCCAGGATCCCGGAGGCCGGGGCCACGCTGAAGGCAGCCAGCTGCCCTATTCAGGATTCAAGGTTTTGGGCCGGCATAAAAGAGGATTCCTGGGAGTGCACGAGCCGCGCCATGGGACCAAGTGAGCAGCCTGAGGATGGGGATGGCGACGATGCAGAGGCGGAGAGGGAACCCCAGGCTGGCCCAGCCCCGTGAGTGACCTCCAGCCCGGCCCTGCTCGCAGGGTGGACGCCCGCCCAGCTTCCGCCTGCCTCACCAGGCTACTCACCAGCCCCGGGGCTGCCTCCATTTTCTCGGGTGCTGGTGGCTCCGCCCCGGCTCGGTCAGGCCTGTCCTCCTCACCCGGCTTGGCTCCTCACTGAGCCTTCCCACTTGCTTGCCCCAGCACGGGGCTTCCCGGGGCCTGTGGGCCGGCCTTCCCTTCCACTCCCTCCACAGTTCTCTGGCAGGGCTAGTGGCGTGGGGTGTCCCCGGCCAGCATTGGGAGGGCAGGGAAGTGCGGGCCGTGCCGACTGTCACTCCACCGCACACTGGGCTCCGGCCCCGGTAAACTTCCTGTTACTGGGAGGCAGATACCATCTCTGCAGCCACCAGTTTGGAAAAACACCTAACCGATTTCTGGTTAGGAATAGTGTGGTCGGAGCGTTCCCGAGTTCGCTTGAACCTGCCGGAGAGTTGACTGCGGGCGGGCACCGGAGTCAGTCCGCGCCGGGGGATTCAAAGGTGAACCGTGTGCGGCAGGCTCCTCCCCTGAGGAGTTTATGCTCTGGTGTGGGAGATAAGACAAGTATACAAATAACCGCGATACCAGGAGGAAGGTGATAAGTCCCGAGAAAGATTTACACAGTGCTACAAAGGTACCCAGAGTGACCAGTCGTCGGCACCTAGCAGAAAAAAGGACTGATGCATCAAGAAGACATAACAATCATAAATATGTACACACCCAATGTTAGAGCAGCCAGATTTATAAAACAAACTCTATTAGACCTAAAGAAGGAAATAACACTAATACCATAATAGCAGGGGACCTGAACACCCCACTGTCAATATTAGACAGATCATCTAGGCAAAGAATCAGCAGAGAAACACAAGATCTAAACAATACTCTAGACCAATTGGACTTGGCAGATATCTACATAACATTCCATCCAACAACCTCAGAATATTCATTCTTCTCATCAGCACATGGATCATTCTCCAGGATAGATCACATATTAGGTCACATGTCAAGTCTCAACAAATTCAAAAAAATTGGAATTATCCCATGTATTTTCTCAGACCACAATGGATTAAAACTAGAAATTAATAACAAACGAAACTCTGGAAACTATACAAACACATGGAAATTTAACAACATTCTACTTAACGACACATGGGTCCAAGAAGAAATCAAGCAGGAAATCAAAAAATTTATTTAAACTAATGAAAATGATGGTACATCATACCAAAACCTGTGGGATACTGCAAAAGCAGTATTAAGGGGGAAATTTATTGCACTAACTGCTTACCTCAGAAGAATGGAAAGATTTCAAGTGAGCAGCCTA
>NW_007730526.1:41438-53912 GCF_000696425.1 Galeopterus variegatus
TACATTAAGTGAAACAAGTCAGGCACAGAAAGAGAAATAGCACATGTTCTCACTTATTGGTTGGAGCTAAAAATTAATAAATAAATTCACACACACACACACACACAAAAAAACCGGGGGTGGGGGGGGGAAGAAGATATAACAACTACAATTACTTGAAGTTGATACAACAAGCAAACAGAAAGGACACTGTTGGGTGGGAGGAAGGAAAGGGAGGAGGGAGGGAGGTTTTGGTAAGGGGCAACAATAATCAACCACAATGTATATCGACAAAATAAAATTTTTTAAAATAAATAAATAAATAAATAAATAAATAAATAAATAAATTTTAAAAAAGAACATAGGCTTTGGAGTCAGACCCAAGTTCAAATTCTGGTTCCAACTTTTATGAGCTGTGTGTCCCTGGGAAAGTAGCATAAGCTCTCTGATTCTGTTTCCTTCATTGTAACATGGAAAAAATACCAATCTTATAATATATTATGGAGATTAAATGAGATAATAAGTAGAGAGTATGTACCATATATGCCAAGAAAGGGCTTGGCACATGGCTTGGCACATAGTAGGCCCGTAGGGGCTAAAGGGGTATTTGAAGAAGGTGAGGCTGGCTGAGGTGTGCAGGATCACTTGGAGGTGAAGAGATCCTTGTGCCTGTTGGGCTGGGCCAAAGGGTCAGTTGTCTTGGGGTCTGTGCAGGCCATGGACGTAGAAGGGTTTCCATGGGTGAAGTTCCCTGGTCACTGGCCACAGGAGCTGCAATTCTAACCTCTTCAGTCCCAGCAAAGGGAAGCAATTTGTGCAGCGGTCATTGTGCCCCGGACCTTTAAGGGAGGTTTTTTCCCAAATGGAAAGGTTAGTCATAATTGTCTCCTGGGTCTCTTGCTGCAGTGACAAGTCCGCCCAGCTCCAGGGCTTCCTAGGGGACAGACCAGAGCGGAAGGAAGAGTGGTAAGTGTGTATGTCCTCTCCTGGGAGGGTGATAGTCTAGACAGGAGAGGCTGGTCCTACCTGCACAGTGAGAGCTTGGGCTCCCAGTCAAGTTCCTCAACCAGAGCCTCAGTTTCCTTGTCTGCCAAGAAGAGATAATGCTAATACCTAGCAACCAGGGCCACAAGTAGGCCTAAATGAATGCATTCATGTGAAATGCTCTGCATAGGGCTGGACAAACACCCAATCAAATGATGGCTACTTTAATCACCTATGGGGAGTATCTCCTGTTGTCGACACTCCTGGAGCCAGAGTGTCTCCCTCCCACTCTTCCCACTCTGCTCCCCAACCTCCCAACCCCCCCAACCCTCACTCCCCTCAGGGCTTGGCTCCCTGGATGCTCCCTGTCCTGGTCAGGAAGCGCCTCACAGCCTGAGGCAGCAGGGGAGTTGAACTTGTCAGGTGGGAGAGAAGCCAGTGGACATTATGTTCCTTCCCAGGAATGGGAAAGTGGAAACGTTCTTGGGCAAGGAGCAGGGCTCTAGGGCAAATATGCCCGGGAACATCCACTCCCCCTTCCTCACTGCCCAGAACCCCGCCACCCACCTGTGCTGGGGCCCGTGGGGATGAAGACATATTAGCAGAAGTGGCCAGGCCTGCCTCAGGCCCCTGGCATGTCAGGCCACACACGTACAGTGTTCAGTCTCACACAGTCACAGATCTCCCCACATGCCTATATGTACACAGTGACACCAATGCACGCTCATGAGCATCTCAGAAAGGCACTCACACGTACACACTCACGTATGCCATACGCTCGTCTGTATTCATTTGCACACATGTTCTGAAGTCCAGGCTTGTACTCACTCGCTCCCACACACACAAGGATACTCAGTCATTCCCATACACTTACCCATATTCACAAACACACACAGTTACCTACACAATCACACGGCTGTTGAACACACAAATATGCCTACCATAAGTATGCACACACATATAATTATACACAAAGAACCAGGTACACTCAAGTCCCCTAGCCTTCTAGCCTTCTGGCATCATCCATTACTATAATATCCAAAGAAAACAGCTCAAGCCTTATCCCAGAAACACTGAGCAGCACCCCTCCCCGGTGCTCCCATGGCATTCACCTGCTCGTCCAAGATGCCCCACCTTCCTGACCTTGCTCTAAGCACCTGAGACTATAGCCCTCTCTCCTTTGCCCATCGTCACTCCAAAATGGCCACTGACACAGGTTCTCAAGGCTACCAGGCCTTTGCTGAAAATACACAAGTGGCAAAAACAACTCTCTGTTCCTAGAAATGTGGTGGCCATTCCTCGTCTCCATAGGCTGCAGCCCCTACCCTGCCTCAGGGGTTCCATCCCCACTTCCTCGGCATACCCCTCTTTCCCACCATTTCTGAGCCCTTGCCCCCAAATCCACTTGCCAGCCTTCACCTTTCAGTGCTCTGGAGCTCTGGGGAACAGGGCCAAGTATCATTTTAAGCAGAGCAGTTTAGACCTCTCTTTTTACCTCCTTCCCCATCCAGACCTTTTCCTGGACTAATAGTAATAATAATGAAGCTATGTTTAAAAAAAAACTCCTTAGAGGTAAATTGTGCCTCTCTCCTAAAAGGTAGAAGTGGCTCCAGACAGCATTCGATGTCATCGGTAGTTTTTTCTCACACACACACATGCGCACACACAGGCACACACACAGCCTAGGAGAATTAATTTCCTGTTTGCTGCTCTCCCCTTCCCCCCCTCCCATCTTCAGGACAGTTGCCGGAAAGCACGAGGCTGAGCCCTCAAATAGGCCCTCCCTGTTAGGAAAAGGGACAGGGAAGGGCCTGATCAGGTCTCAGTTTTGAAAGGCACCAGTGTATTCACCAGATCATACCTGCGCTCTCCTGCCTGTCAGCCTCAGCGCCCACAGGGCCTCCCCTGGAATGGCCCCAGCAACCCTGCCAGCTCTGGTTGTCCGAGTCCTCCCTCCCCCAAGCCTCAGCCCCCGTCAGTCTAGTATGACTCTCTCTCTCACTCTAACAATCCTCATGGGCTTTCCTGGGCACCTCCACTAAAATTCTCTCTACCCTCTGAAGTGCAGGACAGCCCCGGGGCCCCTGTCTGCCTCCCTAACTCTGTTGTGAGCCCCTGGGGAATGGGGCCCAGGTTCCCCCGACTCTGAATCCCCAATATGCCCACACAGCCTGGTACAAAACATGCTCAATAAATTACATATTGTTATCTTCATCTCTCCATATCTACATATCATTAATATCTGTATCATCAACATCTCTATCATGTATCTCTCTACATAGTACTTTCGAGTGGTAAAGACCCAGCCCCAAATCCTCAACCTGAACAAGAAGCCTGATCTCTGGTTCTGCCTCTACCACTTAATAGGCTTTTTGACACCGGACAAGTCATTTAGCTTCTCCAGATCTCTGTTTTCCTCATATGCAAGAAGAGGAGTTGAGCAGGACAGTGCTTTTCAAACTGGGCTCTGAGGAGCCCTGGGGTTCCATGAAGAGGCGCTGCTAGTGAGAGCAAGCTGAGAAGGGAAGAAGGCAATGGCTGATGGGTGGGGCCCTCACTTCTACCAGGGCAACCCCCCTTTGCTATGTTTTATCTACTGTGGTTCCACACAAGATGGAATTTAAACAAAAGGTCCTGTTCCTATAAAAAAAAGAAAAAAATGTTGGTAAAACACTGCCCTAAATGTTTCCTGAGGGCCTTTCCAGCTTTGCCAAGCCAGGATTTGTCATCCATTTCACCCCCTAAAATGCCCGTGTAAGACAGAAAGCACACATTCTTTCCTTATGAATTTAGGGCTATCTTTGCTTTTGTTTCTAGAGTCACAGATTACCTTTCTATCACATTTCCACCAAAACGAGGGTGTTCTAATAAGCTCCCCTTACCTCTACTACTTCACCTAGCAAATGGGGACACTCAGCACTTCACTCTCAGGGGCTATCTTTGCTTTTGTTTCTAGAGTCACAGATTACCTTTCTATCACATTTCCACCAAAACAAGGGTGTTCTAATAAGCTCCCCTTACCTCTGCTACTTCACCTAGCAAATGGGGACACTCAGCACTTCACTCTCAGAATCAATGTATTTCAGTTCAGAGGAACTTTGTTGCTCAGTTTTCGAACACATATAATTATAAAAAAAGAACTGGTCATGCAATGAGATAAGCTATTACATTTTAAATAAAATCAGTAGATAACATGTAAATCTTTTTATTATAACCTGAAACAAGGTACGTACTGGAGCAACTTTTAATCAGCATTTAATTATTTCTTTCCCACTAGAACGTGTTGAGAGTGAGGTACATGCAGCACTACATATGTGTTTTGGTTCCATTTCTCTCTCATTTCCCATCCAGTTTAAAGAAATATTATCCCAGTAGGAATTGATAAGAAAAGTGCAGACTAGAATAAATTTCCCTGCCATATGCCTCCACTCTGATGGTTTCTTCAGTGTAGGAAGCTACAAAGGTGGAATGCTTTTGGCCTTTCTGCACCTCCCCTCTCCCTGCCCAGGTGAAGAGAAGTTCCCAGTTCTCTCTGAGTGGGGTAACTTCTCTGATGGGCCACCTGGAAGTGGGTCCTTGGCCTGCGTACCTTCCTGCTTCCTCCCCTTTCCTCTCCTGAGCCACCTGCCTTCCAGATAATATGTGTTCCCAATTGTCCTTGATCCAATGTAAGTGAAGCAAGCAAGGCCTTGGGCATGTGGGAGACCTTTGTTGGTCCAGCACTGCTGGTGACAGGGTGGGTAAGTCACCGTAATCCTGGGTTCAGTCCTGGGAAGCCTTCTTGTCCACAGACATAAACCAACTCTCCAGAGAAGTTGACATAACCACAGAACACAGTACGTGTGGGCAACTGGTTCCTAAGGATTCACCAGCACCAATTAATCACAGGGCTTGACGCATAGCAGGAACTCAGTATACATTTAGTGACCTAAAGTAAGTCAGGACAAGAAACTTAAGATGTCTCGACTTCTGTCTTCTTATACCATGCTGATGCTATGGCTGCCAAAAAGCACACTTAGTTTGTCAAATACCATGTGCATACCTGCTGCACTTTCCCCACAAAAGGTTTCTGGTTCATCCCATCCTCCAGTAAAAACCAAAATGGCTGGCACTGGAGCTGTCATTCACACAGGTTTCCTCCGCCCTCAGAGGATCTTGCATTTACGTAATAACTTCGTATAGCATACATTATACGAAGTTATACGAGTGACCTCCATTGTTCTCTTTATTTTTTTTTTTCCTTTTTTTTGTCTTTTTTACTGACTGGTAACGGGATCGCAACTCTCGGTGTTGCGCCCCGCACCGTGCTCAACCAGTGAGCGGGAACCGGTCTCCACATGGGATCCGAACCCTCGGCGGGAGTGCCGCCGCGCTTGCAAGCAGCGCACTCTCCCGTGCGCCACCGGGCTGGCCCAAGCAAGGCATTTTGCTTAGTACTTTTACCCACATGCTTCTCATCCAAAATCTTAAAGTAGATGCTATTAGTCCCACTTCACAGACAAGGAAACTGAGGCCCAGAGAGTTGGTCATTTGTCCAATGTCATGCAGCTCATAAGGGTGGAGCCTGAAGAAGCTGCCTCGCTTTGACACTGTGCTAAGATTGCCTGCCTGCGTCCTACTCCCTCTCTAGACTCTGGGTTCATAGCGGGCAGGAGCTATGTCTATTCATCAGAATGCTTGGCAAAGGCCCCGCCTAAGACGATGACCTTTGAGATAGCTCATTCTGGGCCCCAAACTCCTCCCAGTCTCTCCCCACCAACCTCTCCTCCTAGCCACATCCCAGCAGGTCTTTTGCCTTCCTGATCTCACTGCCAGCACTTCAGGGGCCTCTGCTCGGCAGCCAGATTGTTGAGGCAAGCAAGGGCTCGACCTGGGCCTGGGGCTCCTGGCCGGACTCCTGGATCTGCCTCCCCAGACAGAGGGGGAGGTCCCTGGCATTCAGAACACTGGGCCCTTACCTGCCAGCATGGCTCAGGGGTGTTCAGCCGCCAAGAGGCTATGCTGTTCACAGCTGCCAGTGGAGACAGAGCCCAGGAGGCCTGGTCAGCGGTTGCCTGGCGGTTGAGGAATGTGCTGGCTCCAGCCTGGCTCCCTCGTTGGACAAATCAGGGGAACCTGACCCAACAGCCCAGTGTTTGTTTCTGCAGTGTCTGGGGCAGCCGTGCAAATCAGGCTTGCCTGACAGAGCTTGGGCCCAAAAAAAAGCAGCATGTTCCCTCACTCTCCCCTTCAGTTCATGTCCACGGACCACTGCCAGGGCAAGCATTTGGAGTGTTTTGCTCAGGCCAGCACTAATGTGTGGGCCTTGTATCTGTGCAGGGGCTAGGCATTGCGGGCCATGGAGAAACAGACAGGTCTGGCTTCATCCTTTGTCCCCTGAGGTACATTGGGAGGAGCCCCTGCTCAGAAGACAGACAGGCCTGGTTTGAATTCCACATTCTGCCACTTACCAGCTGTGTGGCCTTGGGCAAGTCACTTAACTTCTCTGAGCTGCTTATTAATCTGCCAAATAGCATAATAACAGCAAATTTAACAGGGTTGTTGTGAGGATAGACTTACTGAAATAATGTATTTAAATTGCCCAGCACATAGGAAATACTTAGTAAGAATACATCCTTTTCTTCTTTCACACCGTGCCAACGTTTCCTAACTTTCTCTTGCCCCTCTCACCTGTGTTCCCAACACGCAGAGAACCCAGGGCTCTGGCTTCTATACTGACTACCGACCAGCAGTTTGCTGCATAGATTTCCCTGCACTGGGCCTGGGCTGCTGCACTTGGTTGTCCCCACACTCCTCTTATGCCCCCCACAGTCCTCCACACACACATGTGAGGGGGGTGGCATTGCATAATTGTACCGGTTATTGCCAAGGAACAGCCCATACACAAGTCTATGTATCAACTCATGCCATCTATTCATCCATTTATGCTTTCATTCAAAAAGCATTTACTCAACTTTTACTCTGGGAAAAGCTCATATTCTGGAATATAGAATTGAGTAAGACATAGTCCCTGTTCAGAGCCTAGTAACTGGAGGAGATGGACAACTGAAGAGAAAATGAAAACTCCATGGGTTAGGTACAATGGTAGAAGAAAAGTACAGAATTCTGGGGCACAGATAGGAGGCTCCTAACTCAGCCTGAGGAACCAAAGCAGGCTTCCCAGTAGAGGTTATACCAGAGTGTCGAAGGATAATTAGGAATTATCTAGGCAAAAAATAAAGGGAAAGATGTTCTAGGGACAGAGAATACAGCATACAAAGGCCTATTGGCTACAAGAACATGCCAATGTATTTGTTAAACTATGCTAACTTTTGTAACATACATCCCCAAATTTTGGTGATTTCATACAATGAAAGTTTGTTTCTTGCTCATACAATGGTCCAGCACTGGTGTCCCTGGCTGAATGGGTCTGGATGGCTCTTTTCCACACAGTGATTCAGGGACCCAAGCACTTTCCATCTTGTGAATCTGCATCCTTTAGAGCCTCAGAATCCATCGCTTCGAGCCATGTCCAAGGAACAAAAGGAAATGGCTTTTGGTGAGTGCATAGCAGTATCTCTGTCACCTATATGAAGGATTTCTAGTAGTGAGGGGAAGTTGGAAAAAAAGTTATGAGACAGGTAGTGGCACAAAGTGTGGTTATACTGGTAGGCAAGAGCAGAGCATGCAAGCTATATAAGCCAAACTAGGGAGTTTGGATTTTATCCTGAAAGCAATGAAGAGTCATCAGAAATTGTTAAACAGAGCAGTGACATAATCAGATTTGCTTTTTAGACGAATTACTCCAACAGCAGTATGCAGGATAAATTAGAGGGAGAGGGACAGGAGGCAGTGGAACCAGTCACAAAAGTATTCTAGTAACTCAGGCCATCTTACCTTAAGGATAGATGAGCAGTGGATATTGGAAGAGAAAGGAGGGAATTGAACGCCGTCCTAAGAGGCAGTCTGGGTCATCAACAGGGGTCTGCATTGCAGAGAAGCCTTAAATAGCTTTTGGGTTCATGTCTAGTTCAATAGCTAATTGAACCTTATGTCATGAAATTACAATCAATAAGAGCAGCCTAATTGTGAGCTCTATTTCTGCAAGTCTGAGTCTCGCCTATTAGGGTCCTGGTCATTACATTTTGTTAGTGCATTTGCTAGCATTTGGAGAAATCATAGATGTTTGTGTTGTTCTCTTGCCATCTGTGTCTTTTATTCTATGTGCCACTCTATTCTCTATGCCTGTTTCTAGATGCCCTTGTCTCCCCCTAGATAAGCAAGGACTTGCCCCCAAGCATCATAGGAAGAGGGGGATTTCCCTGTGCTCAAAGAGAGGCTCAGGGTATGTGGCTCATCATGCTTACCACCTTCTGGAAGTCTCCACCCCTAGCCCAGGGACACATCGCCACCACAGAAGGAGCCCTGCTGGCCACAGGGCTTGAGCCCAGGAGGCTGCTGACTTGCTTCACACTGGAAGAGAGAAGGGATTCAAGTCCCTGCAAGCAGTTTTTTTCTTGGAATTTAGGAGTTGGGCTTTGCAGTCTTTAAGTCTTTTACTACTCTGAAGGATGCTGGGACTTCAGGCTGTCACAACTTTCAGGTTGATATATGATGGAGTTTGGATGTGTTATCCCCACCAAAACTCATATGGAAATCTGATCCCCAATGTGGCAGTGTTGGAAATTGATTGAGTCATGGGGGTGGATCCCTCATGAATGGATTAATGCTCTCCCTGGGGGAGGGGAGATTAATGAGTGAGTTCTTGCTCTATTAGTTCCCATGAAAGCTTGTAGTTTAAAAAGACCCTGGCACTTCCTCTCTCTCTCTTGCTTCCTCTCACCATGTGATCTGCTTACCCGCAGGCTGCCTGCCACTTTCCACCATGAGTAGAAGCAGCCTAAGGCCTGTGCCAGATGCAGCTGTCCCAGAATCATAAGCCAAATAAACCTCTGTTCTTCATAAATTACTCAGTTTCAGGTATTTCTGTTATAGTAACACAAAACAGACTAATACAATATACAAGACCTGGTTGGCACAGGATCCACCTGGTATAAAGCCCACCTCATGAAATATGATAATGAGTTTCCCCTTAAAAGATGGGTGCTTCAGTGGCGAAAGTGGAAAATATTCAAATGAACCAGATGTGGTCCTAGTGTAGCTCAGCAAGTCCGAGCTAAAGCTTCTACGAAGCAACCAGTAAGTACTGCTGGGCCTTCTTTTTCTGCTGCATCCAAGAAAATGAGTTTGCCATGGCCCTCAGGAGCCTTACCGCCTTCCATAAGCAGAGCACAAGCTGACCAAAGCTTGGGATCTTGGGATGGTCCCTATCCCAGCAGAAAGCCTCAAATCACCTTCCTGGAGGTGGTAGGTAGTGGCTGCTTCTTGCTGGTGCCTGTGTCTGCTCCCTGGCCTGTTGAGTTGGGGTTTGGCCTCCTGGCCACATGGAGGACCGTGAACTTCTGTCTGGCCTGAAATCTAGTCTCTGTACTGCCTGACTACTAGCCTTGTTTCCACCGACCCGCAGGCTGCCTGCCACTTTCCACCATGAGTAGAAGCAGCCTAAGGCCTGTGCCAGATGCAGCTGTCCCAGAATCATAAGCCAAATAAACCTCTGTTCTTCATAAATTACTCAGTTTCAGGTATTTCTGTTATAGTAACACAAAACAGACTAATACAATATACAAGACCTGGTTGGCACAGGATCCACCTGGTATAAAGCCCACCTCATGAAATATGATAATGAGTTTCCCCTTAAAAGATGGGTGCTTCAGTGGCGAAAGTGGAAAATATTCAAATGAACCAGATGTGGTCCTAGTGTAGCTCAGCAAGTCCGAGCTAAAGCTTCTACGAAGCAACCAGTAAGTACTGCTGGGCCTTCTTTTTCTGCTGCATCCAAGAAAATGAGTTTGCCATGGCCCTCAGGAGCCTTACCGCCTTCCATAAGCAGAGCACAAGCTGACCAAAGCTTGGGATCTTGGGATGGTCCCTATCCCAGCAGAAAGCCTCAAATCACCTTTCTGGAGGTGGTAGGTAGTGGCTGCTTCTTGCTGGTGCCTGTGTCTGCTCCCTGGCCTGTTGAGTTGGGGTTTGGCCTCCTGGTCACATGGAGGACCGTGAACTTCTGTCTGGCCTGAAATCTAGTCTCTGTACTGCCTGACTACTAGCCTTGTTTCCACCTAAATAAATTTTGTTTCTTTATAAATTACCCACTTTCAGGTATTCTGTTATAAGCAACAGAAAGACTACTACAATAGAGTATTGACTCTTGCACAGGAAAGAGTTAACAGAGCAGGCCTGAGACTGCTGTCCTTAGTCCTGCACACAAGGTTGGCCCTTGGCCGGCATCTAAGAACTGGGATTTCTGGAGGGTTCCCACCATTCTCTGATAAGGATGGTGCATCATGTCCAATACATTTGTTCAGACAATGTGGCATCTGCATGAGAACCTGTGACACAGCTCACTAAAGGCTCGTTGTATGACACAGAAGATGAGGTAGATTCACTGCTTTCAAGAGGATTTGGTCACTGGAGTGCTTGTGAAATGGTTAGACCCCCTGTGAGCGGCCTCACATGGAAGGCACAGCCTGCACAGCTCTGCATGGAGGCCCCTGAAGCCCCTTCCACCACCACCACCACCTTTACATTTTTAACATTTTAACAATTGCACTTTAGATCTGGCACCCCATGTAGGATGGCAAAATATTTCTAGATATTTTAGCCACAAGGATGTATTTATTTTGAGAGGTTTTCCAGGTTTTAAAAAGGTTGCGCATGGGGAGGACACTTGCCGTTGCTGTATTTTTAGGTTGATTCTCCGGGAAACTGACCACACAGGCCTGCTGATGTGGAGGTAGCAAAAACAAACCCATCACTGATATGTGCTTTAGTGATCGACTACTTCTTTCCTTTGACACAAGGAGCAATGGAGGCTCAGAGAAGAGCGTCTTCCTGGATGTCTCACAGGCGGACCACTGCAGGGGGAGGGCTGGGTTTGGGGCTTGGGTGCAGAGCTCTCCCTGCACCCTCCTCCACCTGCCCTTGTGGGGCTGGGGACTCCCACACTGGCCAGCCTGGTGTGTGGTCAGGGAGATAGTGGAGAAAACGTGGAGCAAGGGCCTGAACGTTGGGATCCCCTCTTGGAACTGGCAACAGGGTGTAAATGTTCAGTTCCATCTAAGGCCTGGTTGGCAGCCAAGGGATGGCTCATTTGAATTCAGCATGGGTGAGGGAGGGGAAGATGGGAAGATGCCTGACCCGCCTGCTACTCACTTGTTTAAATAAGTTTTTGTATGTGAAGCCAGGTATATAAGTACCAATAAAGAAAGAAGAAACCCACTGAGCAGATCATTGAGTTTAAAAACAGCAAATGGCTTTAAAACATCTATATGGTTCAGGGCAAAGTGGGACTTGGGGCTTAAGTTGCCCAAATAGCAAATTCCATTTCATAACTCTACTGGAATGGCATTTCCCAAAGAGGAGCTGTTAATAATAGGTGTTCTGGGAAGAAAGGTTGCTTTGATCAATAAGTCTAGGCAATGTACTAGCCAACCAAGTTGATGAGTATCTTTACTGTAGGTCTCAGAGACTGCTCATGGGCTTCACGAAACTCTGAGAGAAGATTATAGTATGGTATAGTATTTTATACCTGTGTATACATACATAGAAATGTAAATACATACAATATAAAATGCTACAGTATTGTCCAGATTTATTCACCTGAAGAGGGTGAATTTTTCCCTTTTTCCCATGCAGTATCTTATGAGAACAACATTTCAGCGCCTACTCTGGGAAACACAGCTCCTCTGTATGGTGTTGACCATCCGGGGAAGGGTAAAGCTATAGGGACGGGGTTTAGCCAGCCCAGTTTTCCAGGCCACGTGGCTGGGTTGCAGTCAAAGAGATACAAATGTTCGGCTCAGGGGAGATGCCATCCAGCTTCTGACCCTCTGAGGAGTCTCCAAGTCTGGATGTGTTGAAGTCCAAGATCCCTACTAGGTGCTGCCATTGTGAAGGGACATTGTAGCACTGAGGTCAAGCCAGAGGTGGCCCTAAGCAACTGTAGACACCAGGGATGTTTACCCTGGAAAAGGATGACCCAGGACACATTAGTACTGTCTGCACTTCACCAAAGTCCCCACCTGGGGAGGGGACTTGCCTTTTCCTCATGTCCTCTAGGGAGGAACATAATAACCAGGACCAAGGGATGGGTGTTCCAGCGAGGCAGCGTTCAGCACCTCCCAGAGGACAGCTGTCCAGGGACCACTGCTCTTCCTTGCACCATGGGCAGGCAGGCCCCTGGGGCTGGTTTGCTCACCATCCGGTGGAGGCAGGGGTGAATTTAAACCCTGGAATGGGGGGGGGGGGGATTTCAAAGGCCTCTCCAAGCCCTGGGATTTTTGACTCTAGGTAGTTTAACTTTGTAATATTGACCAATGACAGTATTTTCTAATTCCCTTACCCTCTACCTTCAATCCTCAGCAAGGCCATCACCTCCACCTACAGAATGTCTTAAATCCACCCATTTCTCTC
>NW_007730526.1:54392-56651 GCF_000696425.1 Galeopterus variegatus
AAAAAAAAAAATCAAAAACCCGGGGGGGGGGGGGGGGGGGTGATTTCAAAGGCCTCTCCAAGCCCTGGGATTTTTGACTCTAGGTAGTTTAACTTTGTAATATTGACCAATGACAGAATTTTCTAATTCCCTTACCCTCTACCTTCAATCCTCAGCAAGGCCATCACCTCCACCTACAGAATGTCTTAAATCCACCCATTTCTCTCCACCTCACTGCTACTGCCCTAGTCCAGGTGAGCATCACCCTCTGCCTGCTGTACTGCAGGAGACTCTTAGCTGGACTCTTTGCTTCTATTCTTGCCCTGTTTTAACCCATTCTCCCCAGCAGTCAATGAGTTAAAACCCTGGGAATAAGGGTAAACTCCTGACCATGACCCACAAAGCCCCCGCCCCTGCGCTGGCCTAAGCCTGCTGGCCAGTGTCACCTCCTCTTACCCTCCCCCACTTTGCTGACAGTGCTACAGCCATGCTGGCCTCCCTCAGACACAGTAGGCTCTCGCCACTTTCCAGCATTTGCACTCACTGTTTTCTGTGTCTGAAACACCATCCCTCCTACTGATCCCACGCCTGGCTCCTTCTCATTCTTCAGGCTTTGGCTCAAATGTCACCCCCTCAAAGACGTTTCTGGGGTCACCCTGTCCAGATTAACACAACCTTCCATCCCCACAGCTTCTACATACTCTCTCTTTCACAGTGCTTTGTTTATTTCCAAGCACTTATAACAATCTGAAATACAATTTTTATTTATTTATAATTTGGTCTGTCTCCCCCACTCCTCCCATTTCCATCTAAAATGTGAGCTCCCTAGGGGCAGAGACTTGGTTTTGTTCACACTGTATTCTTAGCACCTACAGTAGTGCTTGGCATGTGGTAGGCACTTTATAAATAACGGTTGAATTAATGAATTAACAAGTGACCATTTTGTGTTTGTTGGGGGTGGAAGGGATTCTCTCTGCACTGACGGTGGAGAATGTAGGTGAAGAATTCTCCATGGGGATCGCCCTGGAGGTCCCTCTGCCATGTCTCTACTCTCCCACCATGGAGCTGTCCCCATAATAACTTCCCCATCTGCACCTACCCTTCAAGTCCCAGCCATCCCCACCCAGTTACACTCCAGGGAGGGGGCCATTGTTCCAAGTAAGTTCTGGAATGTTTCATCAGACCTCCACCAGGGGACAGAGCCATTTCCTAAGTGTGAAAATTGCTCAGTGGGAGTTCTCAGTGGGAGAAATCTCCTCCCTGGAGGGTATTTTAAATAAAGATATTCTCTTCTCTCTGGGGCTGCTCTGAGCAGATCTCCATCTGGAGATGGAAAGTGAGACAAGCCAGGGACTTAGATGACCTCAGGAGTTCCTCCCTGATTCTGGTCAGACCTGGAGTTCCACGGCTGGATTCTGTCTCCTAAATTATCCATTTTGACTTCTTCCTCTCCACCTGGGCTCTCTAGATGTGCCAAGGCTCTGTGCACTGAGTCAACGGCTTTGATTAAGCAGCTTTGATCTCTGTTGAGCATCTCAGGATAATATCTTTTCTCTCAGCATCTGTGCCAATTCCCGAAATAGTTTAGCCTAGCCAAGCAGGAGGGGGGCTGGATTGCAAAGTGTATCATATGAGAGATTTAAAAAGAAAAAGGCAGCTGCAAACAGTCAGGGGTGTGTGTGTGTGTGTGTGTGTGTGTGTGTGTGTGTGTGTGTGTTAATGTGGGCACCTAAGGCCCCTGGGAAATGGGAAATGATTACCGTGCTATCAGAACACACCAACCCTGTATTCACAGTGGCTGCTTGCTGTGAGAGAGTGGGCAGCTTGCAGCAGTCAAACCCTTGCGTCAGGTGGCAGTCCTGGTGAGAAACAAAAACATCAAAAGCTTTGCTTCCATTTACTTGGCTTTTGCTTGTTTTCAGTAAGACATTTGGAGATTGTGTGCCAGTGTGCGTTTTGCATGGCTGTCCATCTGATGTAGGGCTTCGGCGTGTGCATGGAAGGGGAATCACTATGGTTTTGAGGTGTTGATCCTACCCACAATTGTATATATACCACAAGATGGATGTGTTTGTGCTTCTAAGTACATGTGTTATATTTGGGCACATGCCCACCATGAAGTTGGTATTTAACCACCTCCATATTAAATGCATGTGTCTTGGGGTTGTAAGTAGGTACCCGTGTGTGTGTATGTGATATCACCGTGCATACATAGATACACACACACACACACACGTGCACATGGCAGCCTTTCTGTGGGTTAAGTCATCCTGGAGAGGC
>NW_007730526.1:57293-70325 GCF_000696425.1 Galeopterus variegatus
GTGGATGCCAGGACTTTCCTGGGACTGAGAGAGCCCTGGGAAGGAGTAGTCTGTTTTCTGGACCATGAAGGGGTCTGAGTTTATTGGGCCTTAAGTGAAGCAGAAAGTAGGTAGCAGAGGTAGGACTTGAAAAGGTCCCAAATTGCAATAGATGGGCCATCAGGCCAGGGCAGAATAATCAGACCACTATAATGTGAACCCGTTCATGCCATTATCTGTGGCCCAGGTGGGGATTTGACTGAAGGTGGCATCTGCTGTTTTGCACCAGTCGATTGGTGGTGGCTGCCTGGAGCACTGTATTGAATTCTCAGGTCAAGTGCATTCATCTGGGGAAAGAAGGTGGGCGTATTAGTTTCCTGTTGCAGTTGTAACAAATGACAAAAATTTGATGGCTTAAAACAATACACATTTATTCTCTTACGATTCTAGAGGGCAGAAGTCCAGCAGAGGTCCCACTGGGCTACAATCAAAGTGTCAGGAGGTTTGCATTCTTTCTGGGGGCCATTGGGGAGAATCCATTTTCTTGCCCTTTACAGAGGCTGGTCATATTCCTCGGCTTGGGGCCCCTTCTTAGAGACTAGCAATGCCCAGTTGAGTCTTTCTTGTGCTGCATCATCCTGACACTGACTCTCCTGCCATCCTCTTTCACTTATAAGGGCCCTTGTGATCACACTGGGCCCACTTGAATAATTCAGGATAATCTCCCTGTCTCAAGATTCTTAAATTAATCACATCTGCAAAGTCTATTTTACCATGTCAGACAACATATTCACAGGTTTCAGGGGTTAAGATGTGGGCATCTTTGGGGGCCATAATTCTGCCTACCACAGTAGGGATAGACTAGTAATGTCTGTCAGGGCCGTGGTAGGGGTTTGACGTAATAAGGGTGCCAGATGTTCACCGTCCCTAGTCTGATAATTTACTACATATAGAGTTAGATAAGAAACATGAGCAGACTGGAGAGGGATGAGAAGAAATGGGAGCTAAAATTTATTGAGCCTTTACTATATGCCAGGCATTTGCTATATGATTCAAAAATATGTCTCATTTAATTATCATCACAACTCTGATTGGGTTAGGAGGTAACTAGTATTTTATAGCTGAGAAAATCGAAGCCCAGCAAGATTATGTGACTCATCCAAAGTCACCCAGCGGGTAAATAACAAAGCAGAAATTCAAAACCCAGTCTGACTTCAACACTACACCATGGCTGGAACAGAGAACATGGGTAGATTCTGACATGCACGGTGATGTCATTTAAGGTCACACTGGCTGCCAGGGGCAGTGGCACTGCACTGGATTGATGATGGTACCTGACACTGAGCTTTTTTCTGGACCTGCGCCCACCTTGCAGATTATCCCCTGGCTTTGCAAACAGGGTTGAGCGAGAGGCCAGGGCTGGGGGCTTCAGCCCCATCAGCAGAAATGCTAATGGCCTCCCTAGCAATTGCCAGAAAATGCACACCCAGCATCTCTGAGTGTGACTTTATATGCTCACCCAGCATCTCTGAGTGTGAACATGGTATGTGTTCCAATTGTCTCTTGTTACCAACCTCGAGGGGCTGTAGAGTGAAGCCTGCTGAGGAAAAATGGAGGCGTGGGGTGGGAGCTCTGTTTCTTTTAATGCCAATATTCTTATCAGCACATCAGGCCTGTTTGAAATGGGGCAGAGGAGGCGGGCAGGCTGGCTTTCTCCTGCTTATTGTCTTTTGTGCGTACATGCATTGGGCAGCCACACGTGGCAGGCAATGATATGGATTTATGACCACATCTGAGCTGAGGCCCTTGTGGTGGTGTGTGCCCTGTGCCCCAAACTGCTGGAGGTCAGAGGGCAGGAGGGAGGGTGAGCTCAGAAGAATTAGGGTGCAGGGCCTGGAGAGCTTCCCAAGATGGGGTTATGTCGGAGTGTATGTTAGGGTGAGGGTGCTGGCCAGAGACGGCTGCTTAGAATGGTATTGAGAGGGAATCATACAACAATTTCCAAATAGAAGCTATGCTCCAGGTGCTATGCTAGGTGCTAAAGTAGAAAACTAATCTTACTGGGCCGAGCCCGTGGCGCACTCGGGAGAGTGCGGCACTGGGAGTGCAGCAGCGCTCCCGCCACGGGTTCGGATCCTATATAGGGATGGCTGGGGCACTCACTGGCTGAGCACAGTGTGGCCGGTATCAAAAAGGACAAAAAAAAAAAGAAAAAGAAAAAAAACTAATCTTACTAACACTGTGAGGTATTATTGATTTCCCCAATTTACAGGTCTAGAATAGCAGTGTGGCCGGTATCAAAAAGGACAAAAAAAAAAAGAAAAAGAAAAAGAAAACTAATCTTACTAACACTGTGAGGTATTATTGATTTCCCCAATTTACAGGTCTAGAATATGAAGCCCAGAGAAGTTAAGTAACTCGTACAAAATCACACAGCTTGGTTGTGGCAGAGCCAGGACTTGAACTCAGATCTGATTTACCCCACAGCCCACCTCTTTTCAGGCACTGCAGGAGGACACTCCCCTCCCCCACTCCCACTCCCACACCACAGACTCCAGATTCCTTGAAGCGTCTGCTACAAGCAAGTGGCAGGGGTGGCAGAAAATGGCAGCCACTTCTGCACCAAGCAGAGGCAGGGTAAGAGATGGCACTTTTCCTCTGGGCCTCTGGCTTGAGCTGCTATAGCTTGCCATCCTTGAGTCTGTGGTCAACATTGCCCAGATAGATTTCCCTTGACAGGCTGCCCTCAGCACATAGAAAATCGCAGCCCCAGTGGGTATGAAGCTGAGCACACATGTGCCGGCACACTGTGTGTCTGCTGTTGCAGATCTCACTGGCTGGGCTCCCAGTAGATATGGAGAAGCTGGCACTGTACCTCAGTTGGTGCCACCAGGGAAGATCATACCTAGGGTTAAATCTTTCCTGTGCTCCCTGAAATGTCCCTGCCTCCCTGACCCTTTCAAGCCTGGAAATTCAAAACCCTAACTATAATACAAAATGAGCATCTGCTGGACGGTCAGTACCTGCCCAGCCTCTCCGGCCCCAGCATCATCCCCCATCGTCATTATAACTCTGTTACGTGGACAATGACCCCTTTCCACAGAGGAGAAACAGAGGCTCAGGAAGGCCAGTGACTTGTCGAGCTTCTGCAGCAAGCAAGCAGGAGCACCAGCACTTGCATCCGCATCCTCCAGCTCTTGAACCCAGACTTGACTACCCACACCTTGCTGTCTCTGTAGCCCATCACTTCTAGGTGGGGAGCCCTGGCCACCCGCAGTGACTTGTCGAGCTTCTGCAGCAAGCAAGCAGGAGCACCAGCACTTGCATCCGCATCCTCCAGCTCTTGAACCCAGACTTAACTACCCACACCTTGCTGTCTCTGTAGCCCATCACTTCTAGGTGGGGAGCCCTGGCCACCCGTGGATGTGGAATGCATGGAGAGAGTCAGGCCTTCTGACCCATCCTATTCTGTTACTAAAAGAGGAGAGAGGAGGTGGGCCCTGGGTGGGTGTGGTGGGGGAGGGCATGCAGAATAGGCTCTGGCTCCTCCTGATTGTTTCTGCTCCAGAGAAAGTTTGGAAATTAATGGTCATTGAGTGCCTGTTGTGTGCCAGACACAGTGCTAGGACTTTTGTATTAATTCTCCCCACTGCTGTGAGTTAGGTAGTATTAGTCTCATTTTACAGTATATGACAACCATTGAGGATCAGTTTAGTAACGTCCCTGCGCGAGCGTGGGGCAGGCCTCTCTGCAAGGGTATGCTGCAGCCACTTGTACCCTTGCACAAAAGCCAGCTGTTAGTTTTTCAGGAATGTTGTGAGCTACTTGTTGAAGGCAGTCATTATTCAAAATTAAATTTTACAACCTGACAATTAAATGCGTTGTATTAAAAACGAAGGCAATAAATTCTCAAAACTCATCACTTCTTGATTACTACTGTTTGTGCTCTTGAAGTTATTTAGGTCTGTTGTTTCTATACAGTGGAAATACCGTATAAAATACTATAGAATAGTTGTTATGCACATCTCCTCCCAATGCCACATTGAGTGATGTCACATTGGTGGCTTGAAATCAGCCATGGTGGGAGTATTTACGCCACAGAATTGGCAGACACACCAAATCAGAGCTGGTTTTATTTTCTCTGGAGAGCCAGCTGTTAAACATTTAGCTGCACATCAATGCCTGATAGGCCTCAAGTGTATGGTTGTCAGGTGGGGCCCAGTAATCCAGAGCAAAGGGCCCAGGGTCATGGGTCTGAGTAGGCCAGCCTCCACTGGGGACAGCTCTTTGCTTAGGTGGGTGCTGGCACCAGTCCTGCTGATACTGCTGATGGAGCTAAGCTCTGCTGAGTGGAACCAGTCTTGGAGAGTGTTCGGTAATGGGGACCCCTAGGAGCTCACAAGCCTGTGCTTTTTCCACTCTGCTTTGGTTAGCTTCAGGATAACAAGGATAGTGTCAAACGTTTGTCCTTTGCATACCCTGGCTATAACACAATTCAATATTTGCAAAATTATTATTAGCCAGTGTAGAGAAATTAGAGAATACAGATAAGCCACAATGAAAGAAATATTACCCAAGTTTCCACCACCTAGAAACAATTACTTTTAATATTTTGATATTTTGTATATCCTATTTGATATGTTTCTATGCTAATTATGAACTTTTTTAAAGGTTAATATTTACTGAATGTTTTGTAAATGGCTTTTTTTCACTTAACATTTTATCATCTTTCCAGGTGAATTTTTAATGGCATCTGTTTTAGTGGCTGTCTAGTGTTGTATTATGTGGACTTTTATCTCCTATTTTAGGGTGTTTAGATAAATTCCAGTTTTTCTTTAGTATAAACTGTGGTATGTGGAACATTCTTGTCACTAACTCTTTGCATATCTCCTCAGGATAAATTCTCTAGAGTAAGATTGCTGTGTTAAAGGATGCAGTACAGTGCAGTGTTTGCATTTGGTCTGGGGGCTAACATTCACCATTCCACCATTTAATTTGAGATAGAACCAAGAAGCTCTAAGGGACTTTAGAAATGAACTAGTACTCCTGTTTTTAAAATGACCTAGAGAGAATATATTATGAACAATGTCTTGATCTATTCAGGCCACTATGACAAAATACCATAGACTGGGTGGCTTATGAATGACAGACTTTCATTTCTCACAGTTCTGGAGGCTGTGAAGTGTAAGATCCAGGCATGGAAGATTTCGTGTCTGGTGAGGGCCCACTTCTTGGTTCGTAGATGGCTGTCTTCTCACTGTGTTCTCACATGGCAGAAGAGATGAATGATCTCTCTGGGGCATGTTTTATAAGGACACTAATCCCATTCACGAGGGCTCCATCTAATCATCTCTCAAAGTCCCAACCTCCAAATATCATAACATTGGGGATTAGGTTTCAACATATGAATTTGGGGGGACATAAACAGTCTATAGTAAACACATAACTAAATAATAAGATGACTAATCCAATTAAAAATTGGACAAAATATTTGAACAGACACCGAATGTGCATGAATGGCAAATAAGCATGTTTAACAGACCCTCAGTATTGCTGATAATCAGGGACATGCAAAACAAAAACATTATGAGATATCTCTACACACCCATCAGAATGCTCAAATGCAAAAAGTGGGACAAATACCAAGGGTAGGTGAGGATATGCAGCAACTGGAATTTTCTCATATTGCTGATGGGAATGTAAAATGATGCCACCAGTACAGAAAACAGCAGCTCTTATAAAGTTAAATGTATATTTACCATATGTTATGGGTTGAATTGTATCCCCCGAAAAGATATATTGAAGTCCTAACCTCTGGTACCTGTGAATGTGACCTTATTTGGAAATAGGGTCTTTGCAGACGTAATCAAGTTAAGATGAGGTCATTGGGGTGGGCCCTAATCCAATGACTGGTGTCCTTATAAGAGAAAAATTTGGACACAGACACACACAGAGGAGAATGCCATGTGAAGACACAGACTCAGAGGGAAGATGGCCATGTAAAGACAGAGACAGATATTGGAGTTTTGCTGCCACAATCCAAGGGCTTGGGCTGGGGCTGCCAGAAGTTGGGAAAGGCAAGGAAGAATCCTCCCCTAGTGGCTTCTGAAGGAAGCATACCCCTGCCAACACCTTGGTTTAGGACTTCTAGCTCCCAGAACTGTATGACAATAAATTCCAAGCCACCCAGCATGGTACTTTGTTATGCTAGTCCTAGCGAACTAGTACACACACCATATGACCCAGAACTTCCATGCCTAGGTATTTAACCAAGAGAAATAGAAATATGGAGTTACACAAAATACTCGTTTACATATGATCATAGCAGCTTTAGTCATCATAACCCCAACCTAGAAATGAGCCAAATGTCCAACAACAAGTAAATGGGTATGCGAATTATGGTGTATTCATACAATGGAATACCACCCAGCAATTAAAAGGAATGAGCTACTGATTCAGGCACCAAGATGAATGAATCTCAAAAACATGGTGAGTGATAGAAAAACCAAAAAGACTACACACAGAATGATCCCATCTGTGTGAAATTCTAGAAAAAGCAGATTTGATCTTTAGTAACCACAGCAGAAAGTGGAGCTTTGGGGGTGATGAGAATATCTCTATCTTCATTGTGGTGGTGGTTACAGATGGGTCACATTTATAAAAATTCATTGAACACTTAAAATGGTTCGTTTTATTCTACGTAAATTATTTCTCAGTTAAGTTGCCCTAAAGAGAAAGAAAATATCTCTATCTTCATTGTGGTGGTGGTTACAGATGGGTCACATTTATAAAAATTCATTGAACGCTTAAAATGGTTCGTTTTATTCTACGTAAATTATTTCTCAGTTAAGTTGCCCTAAAGAGAAAGCGATTTGCTCATGGTCACATAGTTCTGATGGCCAAGATGTAGCCTGAATCCTATCATCTGAGTCTTAGCTTAGGGTAGCTCTTGGGAGAGAAAAACTTCCCGCTAGATCTGCTCTACAAAGCCATTAGGTTCACTGCACAGACCCTCTTGACACACTTGAAGANAAAACTAATCTTACTAACACTGTGAGGTATTATTGATTTCCCCAATTTACAGGTCTAGAATATGAAGCCCAGAGAAGTTAAGTAACTCGTACAAAATCACACAGCTTGGTTGTGGCAGAGCCAGGACTTGAACTCAGATCTGATTTACCCCACAGCCCACCTCTTTTCAGGCACTGCAGGAGGACACTCCCCTCCCCCACTCCCACTCCCACACCACAGACTCCAGATTCCTTGAAGCGTCTGCTACAAGCAAGTGGCAGGGGTGGCAGAAAATGGCAGCCACTTCTGCACCAAGCAGAGGCAGGGTAAGAGATGGCACTTTTCCTCTGGGCCTCTGGCTTGAGCTGCTATAGCTTGCCATCCTTGAGTCTGTGGTCAACATTGCCCAGATAGATTTCCCTTGACAGGCTGCCCTCAGCACATAGAAAATCGCAGCCCCAGTGGGTATGAAGCTGAGCACACATGTGCCGGCACACTGTGTGTCTGCTGTTGCAGATCTCACTGGCTGGGCTCCCAGTAGATATGGAGAAGCTGGCACTGTACCTCAGTTGGTGCCACCAGGGAAGATCATACCTAGGGTTAAATCTTTCCTGTGCTCCCTGAAATGTCCCTGCCTCCCTGACCCTTTCAAGCCTGGAAATTCAAAACCCTAACTATAATACAAAATGAGCATCTGCTGGACGGTCAGTACCTGCCCAGCCTCTCCGGCCCCAGCATCATCCCCCATCGTCATTATAACTCTGTTACGTGGACAATGACCCCTTTCCACAGAGGAGAAACAGAGGCTCAGGAAGGCCAGTGACTTGTCGAGCTTCTGCAGCAAGCAAGCAGGAGCACCAGCACTTGCATCCGCATCCTCCAGCTCTTGAACCCAGACTTAACTACCCACACCTTGCTGTCTCTGTAGCCCATCACTTCTAGGTGGGGAGCCCTGGCCACCCGTGGATGTGGAATGCATGGAGAGAGTCAGGCCTTCTGACCCATCCTATTCTGTTACTAA
Organism: Galeopterus variegatus; assembly: GCF_000696425.1. Taxonomy (NCBI): domain Eukaryota; kingdom Metazoa; phylum Chordata; class Mammalia; order Dermoptera; family Cynocephalidae; genus Galeopterus; species Galeopterus variegatus. Next base: position 65,305 of record NW_007730526.1, read on the forward strand.
AAGAGGAGAGAGGAGGTGGGCCCTGGGTGGGTGTGGTGGGGGAGGGCATGCAGAATAGGCTCTGGCTCCTCCTGATTGTTTCTGCTCCAGAGAAAGTTTGGAAATTAATGGTCATTGAGTGCCTGTTGTGTGCCAGACACAGTGCTAGGACTTTTGTATTAATTCTCCCCACTGCTGTGAGTTAGGTAGTATTAGTCTCATTTTACAGTATATGACAACCATTGAGGATCAGTTTAGTAACGTCCCTGCGCGAGCGTGGGGCAGGCCTCTCTGCAAGGGTATGCTGCAGCCACTTGTACCCTTGCACAAAAGCCAGCTGTTAGTTTTTCAGGAATGTTGTGAGCTACTTGTTGAAGGCAGTCATTATTCAAAATTAAATTTTACAACCTGACAATTAAATGCGTTGTATTAAAAACGAAGGCAATAAATTCTCAAAACTCATCACTTCTTGATTACTACTGTTTGTGCTCTTGAAGTTATTTAGGTCTGTTGTTTCTATACAGTGGAAATACCGTATAAAATACTATAGAATAGTTGTTATGCACATCTCCTCCCAATGCCACATTGAGTGATGTCACATTGGTGGCTTGAAATCAGCCATGGTGGGAGTATTTACGCCACAGAATTGGCAGACACACCAAATCAGAGCTGGTTTTAGTTTCTCTGGAGAGCCAGCTGTTAAACATTTAGCTGCACATCAATGCCTGATAGGCCTCAAGTGTATGGTTGTCAGGTGGGGCCCAGTAATCCAGAGCAAAGGGCCCAGGGTCATGGGTCTGAGTAGGCCAGCCTCCACTGGGGACAGCTCTTTGCTTAGGTGGGTGCTGGCACCAGTCCTGCTGATACTGCTGATGGAGCTAAGCTCTGCTGAGTGGAACCAGTCTTGGAGAGTGTTCGGTAATGGGGACCCCTAGGAGCTCACAAGCCTGTGCTTTTTCCACTCTGCTTTGGTTAGCTTCAGGATAACAAGGATAGTGTCAAACGTTTGTCCTTTGCATACCCTGGCTATAACACAATTCAATATTTGCAAAATTATTATTAGCCAGTGTAGAGAAATTAGAGAATACAGATAAGCCACAATGAAAGAAATATTACCCAAGTTTCCACCACCTAGAAACAATTACTTTTAATATTTTGATATTTTGTATATCCTATTTGATATGTTTCTATGCTAATTATGAACTTTTTTAAAGGTTAATATTTACTGAATGTTTTGTAAATGGCTTTTTTTCACTTAACATTTTATCATCTTTCCAGGTGAATTTTTAATGGCATCTGTTTTAGTGGCTGTCTAGTGTTGTATTATGTGGACTTTTATCTCCTATTTTAGGGTGTTTAGATAAATTCCAGTTTTTCTTTAGTATAAACTGTGGTATGTGGAACATTCTTGTCACTAACTCTTTGCATATCTCCTCAGGATAAATTCTCTAGAGTAAGATTGCTGTGTTAAAGGATGCAGTACAGTGCAGTGTTTGCATTTGGTCTGGGGGCTAACATTCACCATTCCACCATTTAATTTGAGATAGAACCAAGAAGCTCTAAGGGACTTTAGAAATGAACTAGTACTCCTGTTTTTAAAATGACCTAGAGAGAATATATTATGAACAATGTCTTGATCTATTCAGGCCACTATGACAAAATACCATAGACTGGGTGGCTTATGAATGACAGACTTTCATTTCTCACAGTTCTGGAGGCTGTGAAGTGTAAGATCCAGGCATGGAAGATTTCGTGTCTGGTGAGGGCCCACTTCTTGGTTCGTAGATGGCTGTCTTCTCACTGTGTTCTCACATGGCAGAAGAGATGAATGATCTCTCTGGGGCATGTTTTATAAGGACACTAATCCCATTCACGAGGGCTCCATCTAATCATCTCTCAAAGTCCCAACCTCCAAATATCATAACATTGGGGATTAGGTTTCAACATATGAATTTGGGGGGACATAAACAGTCTATAGTAAACACATAACTAAATAATAAGATGACTAATCCAATTAAAAATTGGACAAAATATTTGAACAGACACCGAATGTGCATGAATGGCAAATAAGCATGTTTAACAGACCCTCAGTATTGCTGATAATCAGGGACATGCAAAACAAAAACATTATGAGATATCTCTACACACCCATCAGAATGCTCAAATGCAAAAAGTGGGACAAATACCAAGGGTAGGTGAGGATATGCAGCAACTGGAATTTTCTCATATTGCTGATGGGAATGTAAAATGATGCCACCAGTACAGAAAACAGCAGCTCTTATAAAGTTAAATGTATATTTACCATATGTTATGGGTTGAATTGTATCCCCCGAAAAGATATATTGAAGTCCTAACCTCTGGTACCTGTGAATGTGACCTTATTTGGAAATAGGGTCTTTGCAGACGTAATCAAGTTAAGATGAGGTCATTGGGGTGGGCCCTAATCCAATGACTGGTGTCCTTATAAGAGAAAAATTTGGACACAGACACACACAGAGGAGAATGCCATGTGAAGACACAGACTCAGAGGGAAGATGGCCATGTAAAGACAGAGACAGATATTGGAGTTTTGCTGCCACAATCCAAGGGCTTGGGCTGGGGCTGCCAGAAGTTGGGAAAGGCAAGGAAGAATCCTCCCCTAGTGGCTTCTGAAGGAAGCATACCCCTGCCAACACCTTGGTTTAGGACTTCTAGCTCCCAGAACTGTATGACAATAAATTCCAAGCCACCCAGCATGGTACTTTGTTATGCTAGTCCTAGCGAACTAGTACACACACCATATGACCCAGAACTTCCATGCCTAGGTATTTAACCAAGAGAAATAGAAATATGGAGTTACACAAAATACTCGTTTACATATGATCATAGCAGCTTTAGTCATCATAACCCCAACCTAGAAATGAGCCAAATGTCCAACAACAAGTAAATGGGTATGCGAATTATGGTGTATTCATACAATGGAATACCACCCAGCAATTAAAAGGAATGAGCTACTGATTCAGGCACCAAGATGAATGAATCTCAAAAACATGGTGAGTGATAGAAAAACCAAAAAGACTACACACAGAATGATCCCATCTGTGTGAAATTCTAGAAAAAGCAGATTTGATCTTTAGTAACCACAGCAGAAAGTGGAGCTTTGGGGGTGATTGAAAATATCTCTATCTTCATTGTGGTGGTGGTTACAGATGGGTCACATTTATAAAAATTCATTGAACACTTAAAATGGTTCGTTTTATTCTACGTAAATTATTTCTCAGTTAAGTTGCCCTAAAGAGAAAGCGATTTGCTCATGGTCACATAGTTCTGATGGCCAAGATGTAGCCTGAATCCTATCATCTGAGTCTTAGCTTAGGGTAGCTCTTGGGAGAGAAAAACTTCCCGCTAGATCTGCTCTACAAAGCCATTAGGTTCACTGCACAGACCCTCTTGACACACTTGAAGAGCCTTTTCCTGGAAGGCATTCTTCACAGCTAGTCTCCAGGGAGGATGTCTTTTCTCAAGGGTCTTGTAAGAGCAGAGATTAAGTAAGAGGCTCACTCAAGCATTTTCAACATGCCAGGCCCCACTGGTGAGAATGGGGGCCCAGGAGCACTTCCCTGTGGGACAGAAAGACAGTGAATTCTAGAACCCATGATGCACAGTGGGACATATAACATGCCATATCCATAGGACACACTTGTTGGAGTGTTCTTCACCACACCCCCAACAGGCCACTGTGGCTGTGGAGGTGCCGTACCAGTGAGCACCTCCTGGAGAGAGTGGTCACACCATGCCTTGGGGAGCAGTATTGCTTAGAGGTCAGGAGCCCCCTTTCACTATATGCTTGCTGGGCCTCAGTTTCTACATCTGTAAAGGGAGCCCATGACACCCAGTTTGAAATTGTATTGTGAGAAATAATGTCTGTGAAGCACTTAGCACTGTGTGGCATGAGTGTGGCATGAGTAAAAGTCCCATGCATGGGAGCTTGTTTTATAATTTGAGTTATTACCAATCCTACTTCACTTAAGAGCCTGTGGAGGATCTGATTGAAAAACTGAGGCTGAGTAGATCCATCATCCACCTTAGCCCTTTTAGCAAAGCCAGGGCAGATGGCAGCCTTGACAGATGGCATCTGTTTCTAAAAGCCATTTCTGACAGGATGAGTCACAGTCACAAAGCCTACAAAGACATGCTTTTACTTCCAACCTGAAAGGATGAGAATTTTTGTTAGGCCAGATCTTTGAGGACCTCGAGGGTCTGAGTAAGGAGGTTGTACTGCATTCTGGGGGCAATGGTGGACCATAGAACATCCCGCAGTGGGAGTGACCTTATAATTATCAGAGGAGTGACCTCTGATAATTATTGGCACACAAAAATGAATCAAGGATATTAACCAATTAAATGAAGTCTATTGGAAAAACTGCCATTTGCACCCCTATGACCCCAGCTAATGGAAGCCTTCATTCAGTTTCCTCCCCAGGGCTGGGGGCTCTGAGAGAGAGTGTTGGGAGGGATTTGGGCTTACTGCCAGCATCCCTGGGGCCAGCTTCCTTCCAGGGCTGCTCTGGCCTGAAGCAGACACAGCTGAACCACAGGGTGAGTTCTGGCTAGGTCCTAGGTCAGTGTGGCCCCGATCCCAGCCCCTTGCAGAGTTGCTGAGGAAGAAGACAGAGGACCAGCAGCAAAGGCCACGTGTCTGGACATTTCTCTGAACAAACCATGACAAGCAAGGAGGAATCAAGGTTTCCCCCAGCCCCTGGCATTCTTGATTGGATGACCTTAGGGATGTGGACAGAGAACTATTGGTTCTCCCTTCTTTTCTTCCTTTTTTTTCCCCCCTGTTTTTCTTCCTTAACTTCTGAAGTGATACGAGTACACGTGTGAAACAATCGCTAGCACAGAAGTACATGTGGTAAAAAGCAAATGTGGCTTCAACCTCCATGATTGCCCTGAGTCTATGTCCCTCCCCTCTGCCCAACTCTTACCAGCTCGATGGGCAGCTTATGCATTTACATGCGTATATGTACATATGCAACTACATAGCTTTTTTTTAAAAAAAA
>NW_007730526.1:70868-72539 GCF_000696425.1 Galeopterus variegatus
TCCTTAACTTCTGAAGTGATACGAGTACACATGTGAAACAATCGCTAGCACAGAAGTACATGTGGTAAAAAGCAAATGTGGCTTCAACCTCCATGATTGCCCTGAGTCTATGTCCCTCCCCTCTGCCCAACTCTTACCAGCTCGATGGGCAGCTTATGCATTTACATGCGTATATGTACATATGCAACTACATAGCTTTTTTTTTAAAAAAAAGGGATCATCCCATACATAGCATTCTCCACCTTGCTTTTTCACTTGGCAGTTTTCCATGGAAGTATGTATAAATTCATTTCTTTCTCTTTAATGGATGCAAAATATTTCATAGTTTGCATGCACTATAATTTCCTTAACCAGTTCCCTGTTGATGGGCATTTAGATTGTTTCCACCTTTTTTGAGACTACAAAGCATTGGTTTTTATTTGCCAAAGCTCCAGGGAAGGCAGGAGGCTGCCCAGCAGTGGACCCCAGCTACACACAATGCAGCTTCTCAGCCATCGTTCTTTCTCTGTGCCCCCCTTGGGGCTCCCCTCCTCAGTTCAGCCCCTCCTGCCTTCAGCCTTAATAGCATGTGACACTTGGCACAAGAACCACCAAGCAACAGAGGAGCTTCGTTCTATCTCTGATGTGGCTGCATTTCTTTAAGTGCTCTTGTTAATGTTTCATGATGGATGGCAGCGAAACCTGGGAACTGTACCAGCCTGGATTCTTAAAGTATCTGCTCACTCTAACTTAATGTATTCATTTATTCGGTGTGACAGTAAAAGGGAAAAAAATGTACTGTGAGTGCAGAGGCAAGCTTCAGAGGGAGATTAAAGGAGGACAAGAGAGAGGGAAATAACATTTATTAAGCCTCTACTAAGTGCCAGGCATTTTATACTTGAGAATTCATGAATAGTCCTCGCATACCCAGGAGGTTGCTATTAACATCCCCATTTTGCAGGTAAGAAAACTGAGGTGAAACAACTTGACCAGAGACACACAGACAGGCCGAGCTAGGATTCAAACGCAGACATGCCTGGCAGCAGCANGCAGCAGCACCTCGTGCTGTTTCCATCCAACTCTGCTGCCCTGGTTGCCGTGTTATTGGAAGTCGCCAGAGATGATGAGGCATGACAATAACAGCTCACATTTATTAGGTGCTTACTATGTGCCAGGAACCACTCCAAGCTCATCGTGTATACAAACACATTTGTAATTATGTGAGGTAGTGAACCACTATTATACTCACTTTACAGACAAGGAGCACAAGGTTTAGCGAGCTTAAGTAACCTCCCCCTCCCCCCGTGGTAACACAATCCTAGCTGGCAGAGCTGGGATTTGAACCTGAACAGGCTGACTCCAGAGCGCCTGGGCAGAGTCCCTCTGCCTTCCCACTTCTTACCTGGATGACCAGACAGGATAGAACTTAGGGGTAACTACAAAGGTCAGAGAGCAATGTTGTGCTCCTCTGGGCCCCTGGTCAGAGAAGGACGGTTGCCCAGCTGATCCCTTGGTTTAAAGGAGTCAGGCATCTGATGCACGACTGGTAGGGGGTCATTTCCAGGGCATGTGACTTGAGAAGACCTTTCCATGTAGGAGCTCAGCATGGTTATTTCACATCACAGCTTCAAGCCAGGTTTCTCTCTAAATAGCAAACAGAAATGACAAAATGCAGGACACTGAGAGGGGTTT
>NW_007730526.1:73222-74983 GCF_000696425.1 Galeopterus variegatus
GCCAGGTTTCTCTCTAAATAGCAAACAGAAATGACAAAATGCAGGACACTGAGAGGGGTTTGGGGGGGACCATTTCCAGGGAGAATGGCTACAGGAGGCCCTGGGGTCAAATCTGAGCAGTGACAAAGGCCCATCCCTCATCAAGCGGGACACTTTCTCACTCATTTTTATGGAGCTCCTTGTTTTTCTGGACTCTTCAGCTCAGCATTCATCTGGCAGAGGGACCAGCATTAAAAGACCCTGAGGCTGGAGGCAGCGTGGTGTTTGAGGAGAAACATTGTGGTGGTGTGCAGTAAGTTTGGGACAGACATGCAGACATGAGGTTAGGGAGGGAGCCCAAAGCCAAAGCATGCCAAGGCTGGAAGGTCACATTAGAATTTTGGATTTCACCAGATGTTTGAAGCAAAGACACTAGGGGGTTTTGAGTAGGGGACTGACTTGATCTGATCTGTGTTTTAATATGATCTTTCTGGTTGCTGATGGGTGAGTAAAGGGCAAGAATGGAGGTGGGGACTTGTTGGGGGTGATCCTGGGGTCCCAGCCACATGCACATCACCTGGGATCATGTTAGAAACTCAGACCCTCAGGCCTCAGCCCAGACCCACTGACTCAGAACCTGCATCCTTGGGGGAACCCTGTGAGAAGCATGGCTATAGGGGGAGACGATGGTCTCTTGGACTAAGGTGGTAGCCATGGAGGAGCTAAGTGATCAGATTCGGGATGCGTTTTACAGGTGGAGCTGACAGTGTTTGCTTATGATTTGGATGCCAGATATGAGAGAGAGAAGAATCAAGCTGTCACCTAGGCTTTTTGCCTGAGCCTCTGGATGAATGGAGGTGCCATTCATTCAGATGGAGACACTGGGGGGGGGGGTCTTTTCAGGGGGAGGTAGGAGAATCAAAGGTTCTCTCTTGACTGTGATGCATTTGAGATGCTTTCTAGATAACTAAGTAATGCTGTTGAGTGGGAAGTTAGTTCTGCAGATTCAGAGTTGAGGGGAGAGATCTAAGCTGGGGGTATAAATCTGAGTATTAGCATTCATGAGAACTCCTGAGTATTAGCATTCATAATGATGTTTTGGTTGAATATGGACAGCATATACACCAGTGGTCCCCTAGATTATAATGGCTATGCCATATATACAGCCTAGGTGTGGAGTGGGCTATACTAGGTTTGTGTACATACACTTTGATATTTGCACAACTGTGAAATGGTTAGGCCTGACAACATATCCTCATCGGTAAGCAACGCATGACTGTAATTAGAGCTGGAAAAAAACAGAAGAGTCTAGGGTAGATTAGGAAGGCTACTGTGATTGCTACTCTTTTGAGCTTCCAGTTTGTAGCAGGTACAAATATGTTTTTTATTTGTTTGTTTATACTTCTTAATACAATTGAGCAGGTACAACTTATTTTATGCATCTAATATGTAAAACAAAAAACTCAAAAAGCTCTGTGGTTCAAAGAGGGCAGGTATGTATCTAGGATTTGAACTCAGGTCCATTTTCTTTTTTTTTTTTCCCTTTTGTCTTTTTTTACTGACTGGCAACGGAATCACAACCCTCGGTGTTGCGCCTGCACTGCGCTCAGCCAGTGAGCGGGAACCGGTCTCCACATGGGATCCGAACCCTCGGCGGGAGCGCCGCCACACTCCCAAGTGGCGCACTCTCCAGTGCACCACCGGGCCGGCCCCTCAGGTCCATTTTCAATGCCCGTTTTCTTTTGCTTATGCCACATCTGGGGGCTGATCTGCACATGCGTT
>NW_007730526.1:75585-76690 GCF_000696425.1 Galeopterus variegatus
ATTTTCAATGCCCGTTTTCTTTTGCTTATGCCACATCTGGGGGCTGATCTGCACATGCGTTGTATATATTAGGGAAATATGCCTCTATCTGAGTTGTTGCCTGTTTCCCACCATTCTTGTGCTGCCACTTCCTTAGGCTGTCTGAAAGCACTCCTTCCTTATATCCAGAGACTGCCAGGAACACATCAGTTAGTGGTAGCAGGCAGGGTAGGCCAGATGTGGAGGGCCTTGAGAGAAAGGCCACGCTAAGGTCTCACGCCCCCAAGCATGGACTGTCTGTTGCCCTGAGGCTCCAGAGCCCTGTGCAGGCAGGAAGTGGGTCAGGGAGGCATGAAGAGCCTGGAGTCTTAAGAGGATGAGACAAGCAACTAGTCCAAGCAAGGAACCCTCACCTGGAAGAGAAACCCAGAGTGACAGATGGGAGCAGCTTTCTGGACACTTCATCAGATCAAGGACAGAGCCATGGGGTGATAGAGACCCAGGTATTAGAGCTAGGGCATAGGTAGGGACTTGGGCTGGCAAACACAGTTCAAGATCAGGTATTATGAATAATAAAAGCTACTGTTTATCAAGAACTAACTGTGTACCAGACACTGTGCTAAGGATTTTATATATACTACAGTCATTTAATCCCAAACACTAATAAATTTTACTCTGTGCTAGGCATTCTACATTTATAAACTTCTTTAATTTTTCATAACAATCCTGTGAGACAGAAGCTATTGTTATTCCATTTTACAACATAAGAAACTGAAGCACAGAAAGGTTAAGTAATGTGCTCAAGGTCATACAGCTAATAGGTAGCAGAGTCAGAATTTGAAGCCAGGCTGTCCGATTCGAGAGTTTAGGCTTTTAACCATTATTCCATAGTGAGCACTCTACAGATAGAAACTCATTTAATCATCATAACCAGATATCATTATTATTTCCATTTTACAGATGAGGAAAGTGAGTACTAAGAGGCTATGTGATTTGTTCAAGGTCACAGAGCTACAAGCCAAGAGAGCTGAAAGGCTGACCAGGCTCTGCCTAATACCAATGTCCAAATCTTTAACCACCAGCCATAGCATCAGATCCATGCCATCTGGTTAAAGGTGGAGCTGGC
>NW_007730526.1:78168-128345 GCF_000696425.1 Galeopterus variegatus
AAAGGAGCCAGCAAGACCTAGGGATATGAAAGGATGTGTGTGAGGGCCAAGTGCTGGGAAGAAGGTGGGCAGATGATGGAGGCCAGTTCAGGTGGAATGTGTAGTGGTCAAAGCGGAAAGGAAGCTTAAGATATGGCCAGTTACCACAGGGCCTTGTGGAGCACGGGAAGAGGCTTGGTGCAATGGGAGGGCATTGGAGAAGGTTTTAACTGGGAGTTTGGAGGGTGGTGGGCGGTGACATGCTCTGATTTATGATATTACAAAATGACCTTGGCTCACGTATGGAAAGTAGTCTGTGAGGACAGTAGTCAGAGCAGAAGCAGGGAAATTTCAGGAATTCAGGCAAGAGATGATGGTGGCCTGGGCTATCTAGGGGCACACTGGAGATATATGTCGGAGGTAAAATCAACAGGACAATCTTATGCATTGATATGGGCTGCAAGCAAGGAAGAGGGTGGAATTAAGGCTGATTTGCTTGTCTAGATCTCGGTTTCCTTGAGACATTAAAGACAAGAGACCCAAATCAGATTTCCTGAGTTCAAATCCTGACCCTGCCATTTATTAGTGGTGTAGCCCTGGGCAAGTGACTCAATCCTTGAGGGCCTCAATTTCCCCATCAGCAAAATGGAGATCATAATAGTTTCTACCTCACGTTTGTTGTGAGGTTTCAGTGAGTTCCTCTGTATAAAGTNAAATCTTTAACCACCAGCCATAGCATCAGATCCATGCCATCTGGTTAAAGGTGGAGCTGGCAGAGAGGATGCTTCATGCTGAGACCTTTGAATATGGAAGTCAAACTCCTTCAATCCCCTTATGGAGGATAAGATGGGCTCCAGATGTGGGCGAACCCCATCCATGTGCTGGCGCAGGCTCCTACTGGCTCACAAGAGCTAATTGCATGCATCTCTTCCCAACTCCGCATTCACTGACACCTTATCGATTGCTTGAAATCAGCTATGGCGAGAGTGTTTACACCATGGAAATCAGCAAATGCTACAAATCAGGGATTATTATCTCCCAGAGAGCCAATGTTCCAGTACACCACTGATTAGACTTGAGCTGACATTTAGAATCAAGGGTGCTCAGTTGGGGCCAGAGGAAGGTAACAGAGTTAGGAAGCAAGGTTCATCCTGGGGAGACAGAAATTGGCAAAACATTCGATGAACACCTGCTTAGCAGCTAAAGTGTGCTCTGTCCTTGTAACATTCAGCTCTGGGAATAGTTTAATGAATTATATAGACATGTCTCTGACTTTGTGAAGCTTATAGTCCAGTGGAGAAGATGGACAATAAAAAGAAAAATAAAAAAATATAAGTGTACAATTTCAAGTTGTGATATTGTGAAGGAAACAGAGAAGAATCGGTTGGATAATGGGTCAAGCAAGGTGACTGTACAGGGTCGTTGGCATTTAAAGCAGAGACCTCTGGGGTGAAANGAGATATATGTCGGAGGTAAAATCAACAGGACAATCTTATGCATTGATATGGGCTGCAAGCAAGGAAGAGGGTGGAATTAAGGCTGATTTGCTTGTCTAGATCTCGGTTTCCTTGAGACATTAAAGACAAGAGACCCAAATCAGATTTCCTGAGTTCAAATCCTGACCCTGCCATTTATTAGTGGTGTAGCCCTGGGCAAGTGACTCAATCCTTGAGGGCCTCAATTTCCCCATCAGCAAAATGGAGATCATAATAGTTTCTACCTCACGTTTGTTGTGAGGTTTCAGTGAGTTCCTCTGTATAAAGTACTTAGCACAGTATCTGAACATAGCAAGGCACTACACAAAAAAGAACTATTATTATTACTGTTATTAATATTCACTATTGATCATTTCTTTGCCTACTATTAAGAGATTAAGGCTTTCAAAGCAAACAGCTCTTGTTTGGAAAGAAAATGTTCTGGAAAGGAGTACCCTAGGCATCCTTCTTTCGCTGTGTTTGTGTTCCCTTCCCCGACATGAGCTTGGCAGGCAAAGCTGTTCAAAGTAAACACAGGTTCAGCGCCCCAGAAAATATCAGGTTAGGCAGCTCAGCGAAGGCTGGCCAAACACCACTGCCAGGCTGGAGGAAACAGGCTTGCTTTATGCTGACCTCTCCAGGCCACTGAGTCCCAGGGGCTGCCCAGCAGGGCTGGCCTTCCCTCTCCCTGGCAGGGTGGCCTACATCTGGGAAGCCCTGTGCTGTCACCTGTGCTGTCCAGTCCCTTTTCTGGTGTGGCTTGGGATGAGTCACCACTATCACTCACCACTTCCTGGCTTGGACATTATGATTCACAGGCTCCTGAACTTGACATCCAGGTGGTAACAGGGGTGGAGTTCAGGAGAAAACAAATGGGCAGTGGGAGACAGTAGGACTCAGCAATGTCAGGAGTAACTGGAGGTCAGCAGGGAACTGGAAGAAGAGGGCAGTAGAGCCTAGCAGAAGTCAGAGATAACCCAACCACCTCCAGTTTCAGACACCTTGACTCAGGGTTCCTCAGCCCTCTGACCCCATGTCCCACCAGCCTAGAAAATTTGGACAAGGTGTATTACAAAAGTAATGTTTGTTTTCTAAACATAAAATTACTATATTGAATATAATTTCTAAACCACATATGTCTGCTGCTCCAAGATTCTGAAATGATCATGAGGTTGGTATGCCCCAAGCAGAGAATGGAGACTTGCCCTTCTAATTATAGTAGTGATAATAATAATAGCTTTAGTCTGTGCAAACACTCTAAAACTTGAGGGAAAATGAGCTTTTGTGCAGTGTCAGACATTTTTATTGTGGTTAAATATACATAACATAAAATTTACCCTTTTAACCATCTTTAAGTGTACAGTTCAGTGGCTTTAAATACATTCACATTGTTGTGTAACCATCTCCACCATGCACCTCCAGATCTTTTTTGTCTTTCCAAACTGCAACTCTGAACCTGTTAAACAGTAACTGTCCACCTCACCACCCACCCCCAGCCCCTGGCAACCGCTAATCTATGAATTGGACTTTCTGTCTCTATGAATTGGACTACTCTGGGTACCGCATGTAAGTGGAATCATACAGCATACATTATTTTGTTCTTTTGTGTCTGGCTTATTTCATTAAGCACAACGTCTTTGAGGTTTGTCCATGTTGTAGCACATGTCAGAATTTCCCTTCTTTTCAAGGCTGAAAAATATCCTAGACCACATTTTATTTATCCATTAAGTCACTGATGGACACTTGGGTTTATTTTATTTTTTGGCTGTTGTTGCAGTGCCATTTTTGATGCTATGTTTGATAAGATGATTCAAAGTAAAAAATACCATAATAATAAGAGGCATGGGTATCTTCTGTTTGTAGTGTTTTAACTTGTCAGCGGGCCTTTGAAACTAAAGTGTAAAGGTAAGAATAGGAGTTTGAAGACTAGACAGGCCTACATTGTAATCCTGGCTTTGTCCCCTTACCAGCTGTGTGCTTTGGGACAAGTTCTTTAAATGTGCTGTGTCTCAGTGTCCTTTATGTGGGAAGAAGTGAGGATATTATGCCCAGTGTGGACAGTTATTATGATATTAAATAAAAGAACAAGTGTAAAAATATTGAGCAGAGTCTGACACTTAATACTCAGTAGACTTCATTGTTGATTTCATGTTATTTCATTGTATCCATCTAATTCAAATGAGAATCTGTGGTTAGGTAGGACATGTGACTTTGTCTTATATATATAAAGGATAGGAAGAATAAGGTACTCAATTAATCAATAGCAGAAGTCACATTGGAATCCAGGTCTCCTCCTGACTTTGAGATGAGGGATGGTCAGGGACCAAATCACATTTAACGTCTATGTCAACCCCAATCAATTGCTAGAGGCTGCCTGGAATGGCAGAGTACTGTGCTTGGTTAATAATGTCTGCCATGGGTGTGGGAATGGGAAGTAGGGGCATGGCAGCCACATATCTGGCATGGCAGCCACATATCTGCCACCTCTGCCCTAGGTTGTAGTTTATAGCATCTTTTAAATTATTTTCGTTTTTATTTATTTTATTTTATTTTATTTTTTGACCAGTAAGGGGATCACAACCCTTGGCATGGTGTGGACTGCACCACGCTCAGCCAGTGAGCGCACTGGCCATCCCTATGTAGGATCTGAACCTGTGGCCTCGGCGTGACCAGCGCCGCACTCTCCCAAGTGAGCCACGGGGCTGACCCTAAATTATTTTTTTAAAAAATAAAAACTTCAGAAAGAAACATCATCTTCTCTCTGTGTTTTAAAACATGTTTATTGCAAAGATAATAGAAAAAAATGATCAAATGAATGTTAGATTTCTGCCTACCATTGAATACCAGAAGGTTATTCTCCAAAGTGGTTAAGAAACGAACGTTATGATTGGCAGCTGATCCCACACCAGAAGGCTGCTTGCTGTGAGAGAGTCGCTCTGGATTTCAGAGGAAATTAGCTGCCTTCTCCAGCTGGCCTCACTGCCCACTGGTGGAGTGGGACAACTTCAAGAATGGTTCAATGAGCCAGGCGGTGGAAATGCCTGGTAGAAAACTGGTTGGCAAGGTTCACTGCGTGTAAGATCGGATTCCTGCCTCTGCAGGGAGAGAATGGCAATGGTTATTTCTACCTGCCTTTAGCCTTTCAGACTCCAAGGGGGCCTCATGACCCTGTCTTTCCTCCCATCCCTGCTAACCGCCATGTGTCAGGCAGCTGTAGGGATGGTTGAATGTCCCTGGAGCTGGCACTCCAAGGCACCAGACAGGCCTGCCCTTGAGCCTTCCTTCCATGCAGCTGCTTCCATAAGATGAAGCTGTGCCCACCAGCTCAGGGCTGCCTGTTGCAGGACATGGCTTCCTACAGCAGCATCTGCCCATCTCACCCATGCCTGAGACACTAGACCCAGATCCAGTGACAAGTGGACAATGCCTTTGTCCACCTTCTCCAGCCTGGTGTGCCTCCTCTCGCTGCAGTATATTTCTATTTCTTGTACATGTGGCCCAGATGACAGCTAGGGCCTTGCTGACCCAGAGGACCACCTGCAATTCATTTGAATGCCACATTCCAGGCCTTGTGGAGGTCCAAAGCTCTCCCTGATTTCAGTTACTTCCTGACTGGGGTGGCGACAAGTAAAGGTAAGCCCAGTCCCGTGAGGTCCCACATTTTTCCTCTGTGGCTGTTCCCACTCTGCCTGTGTTGACTCTGTGCTGTGTCACATTGACTCAGTTGGGAACCCAGTCTCTCTCACTCAAGACAATGTGTATGTGTGTAGAGTGTGCTGAAGATTTGCTGGAGTGACAAAGAAGGGATATGTATTTCAGAAATGCATGTAATTTCATATTGAGTGTTAGATACAGTGTGCAATAAATGAAAACAAAAGCTGATGTTTATGGGGTGCTTATTATGTGGTATGCATTGTGCTAGGTGTTCTATATACATTATCTGATTTGATTGTCCCCACAACCCTGTGAATTAGACACTATTATTATGTCCAATTTACAAATACAACTGAGACTTAGCTAAGATTAGAAACTTATCCAACGTTACGCAGCTGGGAGGAACAGAGCTAAGGAACTGAATCAGGCAGTCTGACTCCAGGGTCTGTAATCCAGACTGCTCCTGGGGTCTCCTACCTCCTATCCCCCACTGGTTTGGACTTTGCATCGTCAACTCCATTACCACATAGAACCCCAGTCTCACATCATCCTAGCAACATATTCTCTTGTCTTCCCACTCTCATTTCTTATCCTCATCTCCTTTCTTCCATGGAAACTCCAATATTTTCTCCCTTTATTATTCAGAACAATTCAAGTCTCCCCAGCCCTTTGCTTCCAAATTTCTCTTCCATCTCAGATTCCATCAAAGTTCTCAGGAGAACAAAAGGGCCTCACATGCAATAATATCCACACACCTTTGATGTTAGGCGTATAGACTCACCTTCTAATTCATGTTTTCTGCTATAGGGCAGGGATGACAACTGTATGGCATGTGGCTGCCACTCCCCACTCCCATACCCATGGCTGACATCATGAATTAATGACAACACTCCTTCCTGCTGAGCCCAGACGCAGCTTCAGAATCCACAGCACAGACCACTGGAAAGACACTGCCAACTGATCTGGTCTGTTGCATGAAATGAAACCTTCTTCCTGCCCTCCCATAGGAAGAGGCCATGATTTGGCCTTGACTTTATAGGTAGGGAACAGACTGCCCTTGAGGGGCAAGGCAAAACCCG
Source organism: Galeopterus variegatus (assembly GCF_000696425.1). Classification (NCBI taxonomy): domain Eukaryota; kingdom Metazoa; phylum Chordata; class Mammalia; order Dermoptera; family Cynocephalidae; genus Galeopterus; species Galeopterus variegatus. The sequence goes on from NW_007730526.1 coordinate 84,356, forward strand.
ATCTCTGTCATTAGAGGAGACCAGAACTTGATAGTTGGTCCTTGGACCAGAATTAATTTCTTTCTATGGGCCTCTCTCTTTTTCAGACTAGGCTTTTTTAATTGAAGACTCTCTTGGGTGAGACGAGAAAGTTGACCCTTCTTCATATGGTTGCAAGTCCCACAGCTGGACCTAGAGGCAACCAGTGGAGGCCCCAAACTGAAGATAAATAAACCAGATTTGCCAGTTTTCTGGTACTGCCTACGTTTCCCTGTTGCTGTCCCTGAGCTTCTAGTAGTCATGTTTCCTGTCCCAGCCTGGTTGTGACTGATCGGCAGGATATTAGTGGGGAGGGCACGAGTCTAAAGTTAATTTAGAGCCAATATGATAGTGACAGGATTGGCCAGAGAAATGAGTCTCTCAGAACAGAAGTTGAGCCTGCCATCTTAGAGCTTCCAGCAAGCCTTGAAAAAGGATACATAATAGAGCTCTGAATCTCAGTGGAAACTGAGTCAGATACCACCTAATTCTTGGGCCTCAGCCTACCTGGGTTTGACCCATCAGCTATGTCTTAAGGGCTTCCAGATGCTAGGAAGCCCTTGCCATGGAGGGGAATGTTGAGCTCCATCTGCCCAAGGAAGGAGACCAAACAGATACACATTTGTTGAGCACCTACTATGTGCTTACAATGTGCTAGACATATTTATATACATTCTCACATTCCATCCTCAGAACCATTGTGTGAAAGAGAGATTCAATTATTTCTACTTCACAGAAGAAAAACCTAGAGCTCAGAGAAATTAAGTAACTTGCTCAAGTCACACAGCTAGTGAGTAAGTAGCAGAATTGGAATTCAGACTCACAAATCATGAGGCTCAAAAGCCAAGAAGCTTATGATCTGTGTCGATTTCCTATGGGAGTTAGTGAGGGAGAGGTAGCCCTAAGCCTGAGGGACTGAGCAAAACGGCTGGGCAAAGAGAAAGCCACTGTGGAGATCAGTGCCAAGTTAAGAGAACCACTTAAATCAGAGAAAGCAAGAGGTATGTTTGTGTCTACTCCAGGGACAGCATCCCCTACCCTGTGGCTCTTGAAGCTCTCTGGGATGCAGAAGACTGGTCAAGATGCTCTTTTTCTCCCCCAGCTGCCTGTACCCAGAGTTCCTCCCAGGTGATGATGCTGTTTCTGGAGGCAGCTGAGGCTGAGAAGCAGATGGTGCACGATTGAGAGGCAGTTGTCTGACATCCCTGCTCAGCTCCCTGACAGCTCAGGAGCCTCTTTCCCCCACAACCACAGTTCCCTTCAGGAAGCTCAATCAATAAAAGCCTGTGCCTTAGTTTTTCTAAGGAACTGGCTCTTCTGTAAAATGAAGATATTAATATTTATCTGGAAAGTTGTTGCTAGTATTAAACTCGATATATATCAAAGTCCTAAGAGATTATAGACACTCAGCCAGGCATTACTATTATTATTCCTTGATTTCTGATTTGTAAGATAAAGATTTGAGGACAAACATACCTCAAACTTCTCATTATCATAAGTATTTATCATCTTCTCTTGGAAGAGCAGAAAAGCATGACTGGATCAACTTAATAATGAAACATTTGGCAGAGTGTTCTTATCATTCTTATAAAGAGCTTTTTAAATCAACCAAAGTATAATAAATGCATATGATACCTATAAGTGATTACAACCATAATTGAAGATTACTTCACTCTAGGATTATTAATCATAACATAATTTCAAAGAATGAAACATCATCATCCTCACCCCATCATCCTCACCCCATCGTCATGACAACCTCCCACCCCAGGCAACTGGGCCCTTCACACTGTTAGTCTCAAATCCCCCACATGCCTACCTAAGTGAGGTATTACAAATCCTCTTCTGCAGATAAAATAAAACTGAGCTTCCAAGGGTTAAGTAACTATGCAAGCTCAAATAGCAAAGTATCAGGGCCAGAATTTGAATCTACTTCTCAACTTGAAAATCACATGCTCTTTCTGCTTGATCTATTGGCTTCAGTATTTCACACAGTTTCTCACTGGCCCTACCAGCTGGGATTCTGACTCAGTTGGTCTGGGGTGGAGCCCAAGATGTGTAAGGGAAGCCAGATGTACATTCCTCAATATCTGGGCTGGTGTAGGAAGGCCCCATTAAGCCTTTGCAGAAACCAGTCACTCCTGGTGCCATCACAGTGCCTACGTGGCTAGATGTTAGTCACAGCTCTTCCTCCAGCAGCCTGTGTGCAGCCGAGAATCACCACCCCTCGGTACTGTTCTCATCGAGGGAGAGCTGGGTGATGGCCTTGCATGTGGGTGGCCTGAACCCTAAATGTTGCTTTTCCCCTGTAGCCAAGTAGGCTCCTCATCAGATTGCAGAGCCTGGGGTATCACAATGCAGGTTTGGTGGGCACTGCTTGCTAGGGCTGAGATGGTGCCCTTTCTCTCTGTCTTCACCTCTACCTTCCTGGACTTCTTTTAGTTCCTAGACTATGCTCAGGACCTTCACACGTGCCGCCTGGAATGCTCTTCTTGCCCTCCCTCCACTTTCCACCTTCATTAGCTTAATGAGACTCTACTTGGCCTCTACCACTAGACTCATATGAAGTATTCTAAAAGAAAGAAAAGTTGATGTTTAGGTCTCACTCTAGACCAATTGAATCAGAATTTCTGGGGGAGGGACCTTGACACCAGTATTCTTATATCATTGTCCAGGCTGTTTTTATATGCAACCAGTGTTGCAAACTGCTGATTATAGATAATTCCCACTTGATTCAAATGTCTTTTCCTCCGGAAGGCCCTCCCCAGCCTCCCTCCCACCCTGCCCCAACTCCCCCACCCCCCAGACTAGACTCAGCCTCCCTCTGTTTATTCCCATTGTCAGTCTCCCCCAAGAAGCTGCCAGCTCTGCACATTGTGATGGTGTCCACCTGTCTTCTGCTGTGTCCTCAGAGCCCATACCTTGCACAGAGGGTGTGCCCGTTCTCATTTGCTGACTAACAGAATGAGTCCAAACAGATTTGCAAAGGTTCAGCAGTTATTCACTGGTGCCTGCTCTGTGCCAGACCCTATGCAAAGCCCTGGGGACTGAAAGCTCAATAAGACGTGGTTCTTGACCTTGAGATGCTCAGAGCCAGGTAGGGATACAGACACATGAACAAATAATTACAATGTGGCATCTGACTATGGGCACAGGCGGAAGGTTGGCAATCTTTTCAGGCCTGAGGACACCAGTTCAGCAGCCAGTACCTATGGGTGTGATTTGGGGGCACTAGGAAGTGGGAAAAGGGAGTAACCATGAGAAGGCAACTCAGGTGACTTGGACTAGGGGGCTGGAGGAAGAACCATCCTGAATGTCTTGTGCCCAGCACAGGTCCTAGAACATAACAGGTGCTTGTTAAGAGCTTGTTGAATGAATGAATGAATGAATGAATGATAGAATGAGGCAAGTTCATGCTTAGTCTCCGAGGAACTGGAGAACTCAGTGGGCAGGTGACAATGTATATTTACAGATTTCTTGGCCAAGAGATTAGCTCAAAGAACACAGCTTGTAGAGCAGTGGCCCATGGGCTTCAGGCCCAGACAGTGTCATGGTTAAAAGAACACAGTTCAGAAGCCAAAAAGGACTTTCAACATAACTCAAGTCTTTTATTTGAATTTCTCAAACACCACGAAAGGGACTTAAAGTCCACAGTCAAACGTCTCAAGGTGTTTGTTTGCCTGATTTTTAGCACTCTTATCTGCTGCCCTTATACTTCTAAGTTTCCTTGGAGCCTGTCAGCCAAAGTCTCCCAAACTCCCCCAGCCCAGACTCACAGGCCCATCACACCTCCCCTTTCTGCTCCTCCCCAGTCAAGAGGACAACGCTAGCAAAGCAAGACCCTCCTGGGAGGGGAGAGGACAGAGCAAGGGAATCTGAGCAGACAGAGCAGGAAGGGAAATGTTTTGGGATGTAAAAAAGAGAACATTTTCTGTCTCATCAGAGCTGCATTTGGCTTATGAAATGTTGTTTCCATCAATTGACTTAAAAAGCAGCCTTGGGTTCCATAGTCCAGTGAGTCGAAGTGTGTTTAGAGCTTGATGGTGATCTTGCATCATCTCAATCCAGTAAGAATCCCCAATTCCCATCCCTCCTCATTCAGGCCCTTGACTCATCCCCATTTTGAGGCTGAGTTGACAAGAGGAAAGTTGGGCCACCTTGCCCTGATACCCAAGCTGTGGCTGCTCAGAATTCAGGCTCCTTCCCATCAACTCATCTGCTCACTGAATCAGAGGTGAGACTGCCATCTCTTTGGCTTTCTCCCCTGGGGTATTAAATGGGCTCTGTCAAGGCAGAATGCCTGTAACTGAGAATAATATCATGTTTATTTTTGTACAGTGTTTCTCTCTACACTTCAGGCCTATGGGACACAATTAGGAAACCTTGAATTTTCATCTCTTGTCCATCCTCTGGGGATGTCAGTAAAATGAAAGACAAGCAAACAGCTGGATGGACAGATGGATGGATGAACAAGTCACCACCCTACATGGCAATTAGAGAGGTGGATAGCTCTAGCATATATACCAGCTACAAAGAAAAGGTGCAACCAGCACCTTAGATTTATTGAGCTATTCCTCAGTGCCAGAAGCTGTACTGGGCCTGTCCGTGTGAAAGGTCATTTAATTGCACAAAACATCTGCAAGATGAGCTCCACTTCCCACAGACTCCAGACGTGTTGGACACCTATGTTCTCTGTCACTCCCTTGGTCTCATCAACTCCATTTCATCTCATGGCATGCTTTCTTGTTCCTAAGCTCCAAATAACCATTCTCGTTCCTCTCTCTTTCTTCATTTGTTTATTTAAGATGGCTCCACCAGGTATCTGCTGTACAGCCTTGGGTGAGTTACTTGCCCTTTCTGTGCCTCAATTATAACAGTAAAATGTGGGTGACAATAGCTTCTCTCTCATAGAATCTGAAGATGATTAATTGAGTTAGTATTGTAAAGCACAATGCCTTGTGCACAGTGTGCTCTAGGTAAGTGCTAACTGTACAGATCACCTTCTAAGTGCCAGGTGTCGGGGGCCATGTGCTCACAGCCTCTCCTTCATCCACTGGTGAGATCCTGCCTGCAATGCAGCTCAGTCCTGTGAGCAGGGCCTTGGAGACAGAGGCACCTCCCTGAGTGGTTTGAGCTTGGTTGGAGGGCCCTACCCTATCTGGTTCCTTTTTCTCTTAGTAAATTCCAGGCCATTCAATATCCTTTTAAGGCCAGTTGCCCATAAGTGGGCCCCACTTGCCCACGGTGGCCCACGCTGGGATGGGATTCCTACCTCCCTTGTCTTGGTTTTCTGTAGTCCTCAGAAAGCCCTGGGACCCTGTGGGTCAGACATGGAATCCCACTTGACACCCAGATCTCAAATTTTTCTAGAGTGCTTATCTAATTATATCACTCCCCTGCATACAACAACCAATGCTCTCAGGAAAAAGTCCTAACACCTCAAAGTGCCATGTGATCCAGCTCCTGCCTTCACTAGTTCATGGACTCTGGCCCCTACTCATCATGCCACCTTGCAGTCTATGATCCAGCCTCTCTGAGCCTCAGTCCCTTAAGTGGGCCGCACGCTGTGTCTTGCCTCCACTAGCACACGCTCTTCCCTCTGCCTGGAAGGCTCTCCAGCACACCTCTACTCTCGCCTCCAGTGACTCCACTCACCCATCACCTCTCTCCTTACATCTCAGCTCCTCTAGCAAGACTTCCCCAACTCCCAGAGCCTAGTTTACTGCCTCTTCACCCAACTCTGACTTCCTAGGCAGTCACAGCCTTGTTGGGTTCCCGGTGGGCTCTACGAGGAAGGGGACAAGGCCTCTCCTCCTCACTGCTGAATCCCCAGTGTCTCCCACTGTATCTACATACAGCGTGAGCCCATCAAATACTTGTCCAATGAAGCGTCTGCCTTTGCAGTGCTCAGGGGCCTGGTGGAGAGGGGACAGTGTGCTGTCTCTGTCACATTCCAAGGAGAAGGCTGAAGCTGCACTGAGCTCTTCACCCGAGGCCACCCACAGCCTCTCTCCAAGGGTGTCCGAAGTCCTCAGAGGCCAGGCCAGGAGAAGAGGCTGCTGACCAAGCATCACTCTGACTCACTGGGCAGAGGAGAGAGGAGGCGGGTGCTAATTGCCTGGTCCCTCCATACCCAGAGAAAGGCCCAGCCTTTGAAGCTGCAGCTGAGCCACAGAGGAAGCGGGAGTGGCCCGTGAGGTGATGCTATGGCTTGTGGGCACCTCTGAGCCCACAGGAAATTATTAATAAAGAAATAACAACCATGGAGCATTTTGTGTGGATAAATAATGACACCCTGTCTTCCCCAGTAGCCTGGCCTCAGCACTTTGCTGCTGCAACCTGGTTCATCCGGCCCCCTTGGAATGCCAGTGATGGAGGAGCTGAGGGCGTCCTCCCAGCTCCCCCACCCCAGTGCAGCCCTCCTGGCTAAGCCAGCCCTCCTGGCCTCTCTCCTCAAGGCCCCTGCTGTGCCAAGACTGGGGACCCCATCTAGTCTAAGGATGGCAAACAGGTTACACCTCCTACATGGACTCCAGATGGGTGGAGGTGGTTGAAACTTGGGTTGAGAGGCATTTTGAAGATAGATCTGATCCTCCATAAAGGAGGGTGGTGATCAGTTGGTGGTGTTTGTATCGCTGATCTAGTTCTTGCCATTTGCCTTGTTTTAAACTGTTTCCTCTTATTCTTGTCTCATCAACAACTTGTTTGTGCTTTAAAAACTCACTACACATAACAATGCCATGAATACATTTGCACGTATATCCTCCCATAATTTATGATGTGATTTCTTAGGTATCATCTTCTTTCTACAGGGACTCTTATTTCATTTAGTTTTTATGTCCTATCCTTCAGCTGGGAATACCTCTTATTTATGATGACTTTGGAAATCCTACTCACCTTTGAACTCAGCTCCCTCAGTGAAATCTCCCCCTAACCATCCCCTGTTCCAACCACACGTTGGCATTGCCGTCTCCCTCCCTGGTTACTTAAGGCTCCTGTCTTTCTCCTTGGAAACCAGCTGGACCCCAGTTGTCTTCTTAGCTCCACTGTCCCACATGCTCACCTAGCTTTAGTTTCAACAGTTTAGAGCAGGAGTTGGCAATTTTTTCCTGTAAAGGACCAGCATTTCAGGCGTTGCAGGGCCATGTACTGTCTCTGTCACATATTCTTGCTTTTGTTTTATTAGTTTATGACCCTTTAAAAAGTAAAAATCATTCTTAGCACAGGATCCATACAAAAATAGGCCAAAGGCTAGATCTGACTCATGGGCTGTAATTTTCCAACTCCTGGTTTAGGTAAACAAACTGATAGGAGCTCCTGCTGTGAGCTTAGCACTATTCCACTTGTGGGAAATACAAAGATGTATAAAGCATGATCCCTGTCTGCAGAGAATGCCCTGTCTTCGGGGAGAGACACTCACAATAGGCCATTATAACAGTGATGAGTACCCCAAGAGCACTGTGGGAGTGCAAAGTTCCTGGGGGCGATTTTTGAGTTGAGTCTGAACATCTAGAATAGAAATGAGACAGAAAAAAGGAGTAATGTGATCCAGGAAGAGAGAACAGCCATGCAAGGGGTAAACCAGCACCACATATCCTGGGAACCCTGAGGGAAGGGTCCTGAGCATGGTGCCTGGCACACAGTAGGTGCTCAACAAAAGTACAGTGCATTGAACATTCCTCAGCCCAATGCCAGGTCCTGAGTCAGTGCTCAAGAAATATTTGAGATTGGTGTGGTTGTTTAATTTCTTCTCTATATGCTCTATTCTCACAAAGTCATCCAACCTGAATCTGCATACAACCTTAGCAGTGAGGCGGGTCTACTTGGGTATCAGTGCTGGTCAAAGTGGCACTTGTTGGCACATTTTTTCTCAATCTGGGTTCTATTCCTGGCTCTGCCACCACCTGACCTTGGTTGAGCAAGTTATTCCACCTTTCCAAGTGTTCATTTTCTACCCATAAAATGGGCATAATGATAGGACCTGCCTCTTGGAGGTGTCTTCAGGAGTCAGTGGGCCCCTGGCAAATGACCTGCAAATGGTGACCAGTGAGACTTCTTTCCCATCTGCTTGGCCCAGGGGGTGGAGGGCAGGAGGGACGTGATGAGGATAGTTGGCACACACCCAGTGGCAGAGGGAGGGTATGGGGAAGGAGCCTAAGAGAAGCTGAGAGCTGGCACCTCCTGGATCAGCCAGCTCAGGCTCAAATGAGCCTGTGCACAGGCAGAGTGCCTTCTGTCTCAGACAAGTGGGGATCAGGGGCCAGGGGACCATGCAGCTCCTAGCTGGCAGCTTATGGCACCTTCCAAGCCAGAGCATTTAGATTTTAGAGAATCAGATAGAGGGACAGGAAAGAGTTCCCATAGCATGGAACACAGATTTGTGAGTGCGAGTTTATGTGTTTGTTTGCTCCTGTCGTTTCTTCAAAAGGAATTTGAGACAGGTTGTAACAAATTACATGTATACACCATGGTTGATACAATAGAAAGAGAAGGTCAGAAGCAGCCATAGCCCCAGAGGTGGACTGAACATTGAATTTGGCTCTGAACCTCTGAGCAGCCTTGGCAAGGGAAGGGAGGAAGAGAAAAAGACTAATACTCAGCATATGCTGAGCACCTTTGTCACAGAAGGCATTTCCACACAACAATCCAGTGATGATAAATATTACTATCTCCATTCACAGAATCAGAAAGCGAGAGAGGCTGCTTTGTATTTTATAAATATATTCATATATGCCTGTGTTTATTGGGCATCTACTATGTGGCAAGCACTGTGCTAGGTGCCTCATGCACGGAATTTTAATTTTTCTATCAATCCTAAGAATTAGATCCTATTATGATCCTCATTTGACAGAGGAGGAAACCAACAATGATCAGAGAGGTGAAGTGATTTCCTTAAGGTTACCCAGCTAGTAAGTGCCCAAGCCAAAATTCAAACCAGAGAAGTTTCATTCCCAACCTCTCCTCTCTACACCTTGTGAACCCAGCGTCTCTGAGAGCAAGCTTCCTTGGCACCATATTCTATAATAATTTTCTCACATGGGATCTCAATGGGGGGGTAGAAGGAGATAACTGAGTGACACAATAGTCAGTTTTTCAGGAATCCTCGAAATGGCTTTAAATGGAGAGTTGAAAATGTTTGTGCATTGTCTTCTGATTTTGTTTAAACAGCACGTGCACCCAGGCCCTTGGCTTGCAGCTTCCTCCTTGTGGTGCCTGTTCCCTTCCCTCCATGAGGGTTGAGGCTGGGCACGGCAGTGAATGTGAGCCACTAGCACTCAGGGGCAGGGTCCTTTCCAGCCAGGCTGGGCAAAGCCCATTAGAAACAACATACCCAGGATGATCTGAATTTACCACCCTTCCCTTCTCTTCCCCTTCTCTGGGCTGTATTTTTATGACACTTCAGTTTGCTGCTTCTTGGGACCAGGCACCGCCTCTGAGCTGAGCCAGCCTTTTATGGCCATGGAGCTAATTAAGTAACAGCAACTCAGGGGCACTTGGAAAGCAGCTCCAGTCATCAGGCCTGGGCCATGCTGCCAGCACCTCCAGCTCAGAGATGTGGCAGGAGCCCTTGGCTGGGCATCAGGCTAGTCTTCTGCCCTCCCTCCTGCTGGCTCCATCTCACCTTTTCTCTTACCTCTGCACCAGGAACACTTGAAGCCACTTCTTCCCTGAGCTACCTGGAAACCTCTTAAAACTGGCCTGAGGATCACTGTGCCCCAATCATTACGTTCACTTCCACTCCAGGGTGCTTTTGCACAAGAGGGATGTGAGGATGAGCTCTCAAAAGGAGTGGGAGCCCCTCTGGGTTCCAACCTTTGGGCTTGAGGGCCACCCTCAATAGGCAGCAATGGCTGCAGCTCCCAACTAGCAGTTTTTCTCAATGGAAGGTTACAACCGACCAACCCTGAAGGTCGAATTCCCCAGGGAGAGAGGGTGAATTCCGCTCCTTCCTTCTAACGGCTTTCCAGAGGGCAGTTTGTTCTTGCATGTTGTCCTGGGCCAGATTTACCTCCTCCTAACAAGGGGAGGGGGCAGGCCCAGAAAGGAATCTCTCAATGGACATGTGGTGATAGCTGGAAGTTTCTGTGAGTGAGGTCACCCAGAGAGCTGGTCTTCCCGGGCCTCAGGCTCCTGGGTATTTCTTCATCTCGCTGCCTGGAACCCTCAGCCTCCAGCCAAGCCACTGCCCTCCTTCAGACAGGGAGCACATTTTGAGCTTCTGAAATGCTCTCCCTGTCCACAGGAAGACTGGGAGGGGAAAGAGCCAGCCTGCCTAGGTTCACATCTGGCATAGAACTTTTCCGAGTGTTAGTTTCCTCATCTGCAAAATGGGGGAATAGTTGGACCATTTTATGGAGCTTGGGTGAGGATTAAAGTAGGGAATCCATGCAAAGAGCTCCGCAGGGTGTAAGAGCCTGATAAATGCAGTTCTTCTAACCCTTCCCCCAAGGGGCATCTGTAGATGTCCTGGTCACATCCTACACATACACAGCAGCTCCCTTCTCTTGCCTCAACAGAGAGGAGCCTCCAGGACCCTTAGCATAGTATAAGAGGCCCCACATGACTTGGCCCAGCTCTCATTTCCATGTCATCTCTCATCCTGTCCAGACCTCTAGTTTTTCCAACTCTACACCATGGATATGCACTTTAAACTCTAATGACATGTCAAATACGCCCTATGTCTTTGCAGGTGTTTCTCCTTTCTCACTGTCTGCCCTCACCCATTTCTCACTTGATCAACTCCTATTTATTTATTTATTTATTTATTCCTTTTTTCGTGTCCAGCAACGGATCGCAAACCTCAGTGTCGCGCCTGTACCGGACCGGGACTGGCAACAGGATCGCAGCCCTCGGTGTTGCGCCCGCACCTCGCTCAGCCAGTGAGCGGGAACCGGTCTGTATGTGGGATCCGAACCCTCAGCGGGAGCGCCACCGCACTCCCAAGCGGCGCACTGTAGCAGTGCGCCACTGGGCCGGCCCGACTCCTAGTTATTTTTTAGGGCTTCATTTAAGTGTCTCTTCTTAGAGAAGCCTTCCTTGCCCACCATCACTCACACACACATGCACACACACACACACATATGCACACATGCATATACACGCACACATGCATAAAACATGCACATATGCATAGACTCCCTACCTATAGACAGTGGCCCCTGACTCTGGACACTCACTGCACATGCCCCACTATGTGCGGTATTACTCTGTAAGTGAACAGTCAGTATGTGCACCTGTGCCTTTTCTGTCTCCTTCACAGTCTGTGAGCTCCTGGAGAGTGAAGACCATGTCATATGCCTCCTGGCACAGGACATGGCATATAGTAGCTATTGAATAAATACTCTTGGGATAAATGCATGCATCACTGTTTTGACTGAGGGATGCATGGTAGGAAGTTTCCTCCTATTCCCCAATAAGTCAGGGCCAGCCTGTACAGTCGTGTAGGTGGTTGCGTATACTAGTTGCCATGCTGTTCCCAGGGCCCTGGGGGTTCTAGCTCTACTCCCTTCACTGGGTTAGCCCCAGAGTTTCCCTAGTCCCCCTAAAACTAATTGATATTTGCACAGCAATTCATGATTTACAAGTGAGTTTTCACCATAGTTTAATTAACAATGATAACAATAGCAAGAATGCCAACATTTATTGAGTGCTCACTCCGTACTGTGCATCTGACATGTATGATTTCACTTAATCTCCCAACAGCCCTGTGAGGCAGGTACCCATTTTACTTTGACTGACAGTGGTGGAGGTGTGCTTCACTCTCAGACTATTTGATGGCAAACCCTGTGCTCCTTCTACCTCCCCCCGAGAGACTCGTTCTAGCACCTCAGAAGCCACCTGAGTCCTCATTCCTCAGCTGCCTGTTTTGCCTCATTTTTGCCTTCTCTGTCTCCTTGGTCTTCTATCCCACTCTCTCTTCCAGAGCTTGGCCTCTGGAACACTCTGGGTTGCAGGATCTCCTGACTTCTGGTGTATATCTCAGAAAGGGAACAGACACTAGAGTAGAATACTCCTTAGTTCAAAACCGGCTCTCCGGGCCGACCCCGTGGCTCACTCGGTAGAGTGCGTCGCTGGGAGCGCAGAAGCACTCCTGCCACGGGTTCGGATCCTGTATAGGGATGGCTGGTGCGCTCACTAGCTGAGCGCGGTGTGGATGACACCAAGCCAAGGGTTGCGATCCCCTTACCGGTCACAAAAAAAAAAACAAAAAAACCCCCCTGGCTCTCCCACCTTGCAGCTGTGTGTCTGTGGACAGGTATCTTAGCCTCTCTGTGCTTCTGTATTCTCATTTGCAAGATGGATATAATGCTATCAAGCCTAGTGGTTTGCTGTGAGGATTTAGAACATAGCTCAATGCCTGGTTTATAGTAAATATGTAAAATAAGTGTTTCCCTCTTTACCTCTCCAAGAAAAAGCCAACAGAAATGTTTAAAATTTTTTTTTAGAAAGCAATTTCTATGGCATTACGCTCAAGAAACCATAGCAACCAGTTTCCTGCAGCTTGGTTTCCGGCCTTCCCCAGCTGTACAATGGTGCTGGGACACAGCCTTTGTTATCCCGCTACCCCAGGGGAGACGTGGACGTCACATGCTGCATGGGGTGGAGGCATCTGCCCAGTGGAATTGCCCAGGCTGGTGGTGGTGTCATTGCTTTTGGTACCTCAGCTCCCAGTGAACCGAGGCTGTCCCAGTCCTGTGTCAGGCCACAAGGATGCTGTGGCCACTCAATTCATCTTCTAAGGCTGCCTCATGTGGGTCAAGCCAGAACAGCTGGCTCCCTTTTCTATGGAGATAAAAGCAACATTTGGTTGGGACTGAAGAGCTTCCTGACTCTCTTTAGATCTTTAAGACATTTCCTAGGATGTAAAGGCCTCAAAAGTACCCCGTGATAGAGTGTGTGTGTGTGTGTGTGTGTGTGTGCATGTTAACCATACCAGGACTGAAGACAATGCCTCTAAAGTGCAGAATAAAGGCTGCTGGCCACAGGCTGTCAAGCTGGCCCTGTGCAGTGGGGAACTCCTTGGGGGCTGGCCTCTGAGGCATGCTGCAGGCTGATCCACACCATGGCAATACTCACCCCAGCCTGCTCCACCACCTGGCACTCTGCAGAGAAAGTCGCCCCTGTGTGCCTGGTGTAATCAAACCTGAATTGCTGCAGTCTGGCTGGGAAGTGATTTCCAGGCAAGCCATTTGGTCAAGAGCAACCTGACTGAATTACAGAGCATGGCTAGATATTGGCTGAGCCCAGTGTGACAGGTTGCAGAGGTGGCAGGCAGTGGGGAGAAGGGCAGTGAGGTGGGAAAGGGCAGCTTACTCTACAGTAAACCCAGGGGCCTCCCCAGCCCAGGGCTCCCACTGAGCACATGATCAGGGCTCAATAATCAATGCACCCCCTTCATTTTACAGAGGATGAGACTGAGACCCATAGAAGGGCAGGCCTTGCCTAATGTCACACAGCTTGCCAAGCAAATAATTATTTCCTTTGAGAGACAGAATGGCTCCAAGTGAAACGAGTCAGGCAGAGAAAAAGAAATACCACATGTTCTCACTTATTGGAGGGAGCTAAAGGTGAATGAATCAATTCACACACATACATACACACACACATACATACACACACACACACACACAAACAAACAAACAAACAAAAAAACCAAAAAAACAAAAAACCGGGGGGGGGGGAGAGAAAGATATAACAACCACTATTTTTTTTTTTGAAGTTCTTACAACAAGCAAATGGAGGGGACACACTTGGGTGGGAGGGGGGAGATGGAGGAGGGAGGGAGGTTTCGGTGATGGGACATAATAATCAACTACATTGTATATTGACAAAATAAAAATTCAAAAAAAAAAAAGTTATCAGTCCCAATCTCCTCAATTGATAAATAATGAAGCTGAGGTTCAGGGTAAGAAAGGAGCTTCTCAGGGGAGAAGATCTACAGGCATTGACTGCACAAGTTTGTGGTATGTCTACCCAGGGACCAGCAAACTATGGCCCATGGGACAAATCTGGCTGACCATGTGTTTTTGTAAATAAAGTCTTACTGGAACATAGCTGTGACCATTCATTTACGTATTGTCTATGGCTGCCTTCACACTACAAGGGCGGGATTGAGTCTTTGCAATGGAGACCATATGGCCCGCAAAGCCTAAAATATGTACTATCTGGCTCTTTACAGAAAAAGTTTGCTGACCCCTGGTCTAATGCACTAAGGTTTTTCCAAAGGCCTGGAAACTGCTGGCCATACTTCCAGTATTCTTCTCCTTTGAGGAGAAGAGAATCCATTCCTATTGTCAGGCTGTGGACCTACCAGAAACTCCTCTACACAGGGAGAGACTGTGCCCCAGGAATAAGAGGAAAGGGAAGATGACAAAGAAAAGAGCTTCTTTCAGAGGGAGTTGAATGTCACAACTCACACTTTTAATGTAGGGTTGAACCTTCAGGACAGCCTGGTGAGATAGGTACACTTAGCATTCCCATTGTGTATACACGCAATTGAAGCAGGGAAAGATTAACTAACTTGCCAAACCGAGTTGAGGGTAGAGCAGGGATGTGAACCCAGGCAGGCTTGCTCCAGAGCCCTTGCCCTTTGTCTCACTGCAGGATTTGGATGAAGGCGGTCTCACCTGCCTCAGGAGGGGCCAAGCCCTGACCCTGTCACTCTCCTTTTTTGCCCTTTCATCAAATGTTTAGTGACTGCCTGTTGTGCACAAGTCACTTTAGAGCTATGCTAGGCTCTGCGATGGAAGGAGAGAGGAGGAGAGACACATCAGATGGAGATCCTGTATCTGAGGAGCCCACAGATGAGCAGAGAAGGGGCAGCAGCTACCTGATCAACCACTGTCTATGGCAGGAATTGCCAGTGTCCAAAGGGAAGCACAGGGAAGATGCCAGGTAGAGCCAGGTGCTTGATACTGTGGAATACAACATAGCCATTCAAATGTTGAGGATTAGGGCTGAAAATGCTAATGCCTGGATCAGCTGGGCAGGTGATGGGAAGAAAAAAGCAGATCTCATTTGTGTAAGACAATGAGGAGAGGCGGGGCCTATGGAGAATTGACCAGCACATTCCCCAGTGCTAGGTGTTCAGATTCAGAATCTTCCAAAACCTCCATGAGCCAAACAAAACCTCTCTCTGGCCACATTAGTTGTGACCTGTGAATTATGCTAATATTTATTGACATGGAAAGATTTCATAGTATATGAAGGTACTTCAAAAGGTTTGTGGAAAAATGGAATAAAAAGATAATACAAATATTTCCATGAACTTTTTGAAGACCCCTCATATTGTGAAATGCTGAAAAGTAGGTTACAAAACAATCAGATTAACAGATTTTGGGTTTTTTAAGATGTGTATGTCTATTCACTTAGAAATAAACAGAGAAAGGACTGGAAGGAATTACTTCAAAATTTTAACAGGGTTTTGGGGGCTGTTATTTTGCTTCTCTGTTTTTTATTTTTTCCCTTTTTTTTGTACAATAAAGTTATATTACCTGCCTAAGTTTTTGATTTTGCTTTTGAGAATTTAGTAAAGAGAGTGGTTATTCTATATTTTTCCTGATCCGCCCCCACCAACTCTTGATTAATTCTTAATCACCAAGGTTCAACTCAACCATCACGTCCTGTGGGAAACTGCCCCTGTCTCCTAAAGTGGGTTTGGGCACCCCAGTAGGACTCTGTGCTCCCCACATTGGAGCCCATCTTTTGAGGAGGTCTTGTCATTACCTGTGTACACCTGGTCCCCTACTGAAATGGACATAGGTATGAGCTTCCTAAGGGTAGGGACTGTGTGTAGTCCATCTTTGAGTTTCCAGCATCTAACACAGAACTGAACACACAGCATGTGCTCCATAAATAATTGAGGGATGAGGGACTGAAGTTAGCACTGAAGGCACAAGGGAAAGCCCCCTGGAGAAGAGCCCTGCATGCTGGACCCAAGGGAGAGCTCGGTGACAGGGACATTCCAGGCAGTAAAGAGGGCAAGGGGGTGTCCTGGACACTGTGGGGCATCCCCTTTGGCTGGAGTGTGGGTGTTTGAATGAGAACAGAGAGAAACCAGGTTGGGAAAGAGGGGGGCTATAGATAAGGGACTGGAACATCAGACTTGGGTATTCGGACGTTATGTCAGGGACTAGGACATGCCTGTCCCCTCACTTACAGAAGACAGCTCTGGCCCCAGCTCCTCATTCCTTTCATCCCCGCCCCCTCGCCAGGGCTTCTTCCTGCCTTTTTGGCACTGACAGCGGGTGCTGGCTTCTGTGCTGAGCAGAATGACCTGCTGCCCATGAGTCAGGGGCTCAGCCATTCCTAAGTGACTAAGGCTGTCACTTCCCGCCAGTTTCCCGTAACCGCCCAAGTGAAGACTCAGTCTGAATCACTGTTTATTGTTTTTAGGGGCTTTTTTCCCCCTGTTCTCCAGTTTGTTTGTTTTTTTAATATCAACCACCTCAGCCAGGCCAGTGGAGCTGAATGACTGCTAAGGAACTGAGGACACACCCCACCCTGCACACACACAAGGGACACAGAGCCTTCCACATGTTAGGCAAGCAAGGTGGCTGTGGCTATGGAGCCAGACAGACCTCATTCAAATCCTGCCTCTGGTCTTACCTGCTGTGCTCCCTTAGGCAAGTCATTTCACCCCTCTGAACCTTAGTTTCCTTATCTGTAAAGTGGAGATAATAATGTCTATTTCAGAGGGTTGTTCTGAGAAAGGGAGGCAAATTCTGTAAAGCAACTGGCATATGGCAGGCATTCCACAAATGGTAATTATCACAAAACATGGCTCTCCTGCTCAAAAATGAGCTCATGTGGGAGAACGTTGTGGGTCTCATGCCTTCTGCCCACCTGTCATTTCAGAAAGGCACAATAATGGGCTTTTTGAAGCCCACACTTTAGGAATTTATTTCAGACTGTTGATAATCACTTAGTTCTTTTATTAATAGCCAGCATTTATTGAGCACTTAGTATGTGCTGGGCACTGTTCTAAGCACTTTCCACTAAGTAATTAATTTAATCATCAGAAATCCCTTTAGGGGGCCGGCCCGGTGGCGCACCGGATAAGTGCGCCGCTTGGGAAGCGCAGCGGCGCTCCCGCCCGAGGGTTCGGATCCCACATACAGACCGGTTCCCGCTCACTGGCTGAGCGAGGCGCGGGAGCGACACCGAGGGTTGCAATCCCGTTGCCGGTCCCCGGTCCAGTACGGGGGCAACACTGAGGGTTGCGATCCGTTGCCGGACACGGAAAAAGACAAAAAAAAAAAAAAAAAGAAATCCCTTTAGGGTAGGTATTATCATTATCCCCAGTTACAGATAGAGAAAGAAACTGAGGCATAGAACATTAACTTACTAATGAGAGACAGAGCCAAGTGTTGAGCACAAGTGATCTAGCTTCAGGGGACGATGTTTTATGCATGGCAGTGAGATTCTCTGAGGGATGACCCCTGGCCTGGCTGTCCTTCATAGGCTTTGCCCTAACTGGGTCATTATCAGATCATGCGATGTGCCAAGCACTGACCTACTGTCAATTTTCAGTTTAATTTTCACAGCCATTACAAAAGATGAGTTTGATTGTACGCATTTTACATACAGGAAAGTTGAGGTTTTTAATGGTTAGAAAATACCCAAAGTCAGTTAGTGATAGAGTCAGCATTTGAACCCAGGTCTCTCTCCAAGTCTGGGGTAGTTCTACCACTCTGTGAAATGGCTGGCTGAATTGGGATCAGGTTGACTTTGTCTTTTGGAAGCTTATTGACTTGATTATTTGGCATTAATTGCCTATTGGTCTGCTTAAATCTTGCTATGCAGGCAACCAGTCTGATGGGATCTAGGAATGGATTCCCCACTTAGGAAGAGCCCTTCAGTCCTTCATGCCAGTGGTCTGCAGCTCTGAGAAGA
Organism: Galeopterus variegatus; assembly: GCF_000696425.1. NCBI lineage: Eukaryota > Metazoa > Chordata > Mammalia > Dermoptera > Cynocephalidae > Galeopterus > Galeopterus variegatus. The sequence goes on from NW_007730526.1 coordinate 102,269, forward strand.
TCTGCCCAGCCTCCATCAAGTCAGGGTTTGTGGTTCAGGAATTCCCTTTACACAGCTCCTGTCTAGAGTGTCCAGAGCCTCTTACCAATGCTTAGCAAGCATGTTCTCCAGACCGGGTAGCCAGGTAGCCACTGCAGGAATCCGCTGAGACCAGTGGGTGCATCCAAATGGGATTCCTTCAGGGATGGGATGTATCAAGTGGCTGACAGCCTCAGCTGGCCTGGTTTCATATAGGAATTAGGAGACCTCCACCCAAGGCAATACAACTGGGAGGGAGTAGATAGATGTCCAGATTGTTGAGATAGCTTGTGTTAACCATGAGACCTTGATCAAGCTGCTCAGGGAGGTTCTGGCCTTGGTGTGGACTTCACACTGAAGAGCTCCAGGGCTGCCATCCACCACCAGAACCTCAGGTAGAGCAATGGGCTCACTTGCCTTGACAGCCCTTTCCCACATATAACATATTACCCCCATGGCACACCCTACACACTGCACCGTTCACCTATCTAGACTGAGGAGTGGGAGTCTTGAGAGGGAAGAAAAGAAGTTAGAAAGAAGGGACCGATAATATGCTAATAAAGATTGCTTCCATGCTTGCTGTGTGCTAAGTACTGGGCTAAACCTTTTACATACATGCATGTCTCATATCTTCCAATTATTACCCCCATTTAACAGATGACAATACTGAGCTTTAGAGAAGTTAAACTGACCAGAAAGGAAATATGTACTGAGCTCTGTGTGGATAATGTACCAAGCATGGTGGGAACTGTTTTGTACGCATGGCCTAATTAATTCTGGGAGAATCCTAGCAGGCTGGTATTTATTATGCCTACTTTTCAGATTAACGCACTGAAGTTCAGAGAAGTGGAGATTTTCCTAAGGTTTCACAGCTAGGATGAGGGAAGACTAGATTCAAACCTAAGTTGATCTGTGGATTGTCAACTGTGCCACCCTGGCTCTGGCTAGAGGTTAGAAGACTGGGGTTTTAGTGGCTGCTTTGCTTTATATATACAAGTATAAAATGGGGGTGTAGGATTAAATGATCCTTAAAGTTCCTTGTGGTGCAATATTGTGTGGTTCTCTGAAGAAGGAAGGGAACTCTGGAGATTGGGAAACCATCAGTGGCCTTGTTCTGGGACCCGTGTAAGCCTGTTGAATGGTGAGGGCCAGAGAGAGAGAACAGTTCTGTGTTCCCTTCAAGCAGGAGTCTCAGGGAGCAGAAAGCCTCACGGCAGCATCTTGAGAAGGCAGGTTCAGTGATGCTTTTTCCTATAAGAGAAAAGATTGAGTTGGGTCGCTTTTCTCTTTAGCTGCTTGTGTCCCAGCAAGGACTGAATTTTTATGGGCCATAACTTGGTGCAGAGAAAAGGTATTGTGCTGAGCTCAGCCAAGTCCTCCCAGCTGGCGTTACTGGTAGATATCTCAGCCAAATCACTGAGCCCATCTGAGATGCCTGTGGGGAGAAGAAGCAGACGAAGCCTGGATGCTGCTTGCAGCTCCCTGGAGAGCATCTGGGTGGCTCTGTGGAGCTCCACTGCCCTGGCCTCAGTGAGCGGAGATGTGCAGGGCATCCAGAAAAGCCAGACCTAGAGGCGGGTCTGGGGTGAGTTGTCTTTACTTCTTCCTGGCTGTGTGATCATGACCATGAGCAAGTCACTCAGCCCCAGGGTTCAAGCCTCTACTCAGAGGAAACCCCAGCCAGGATGCTGGTTCTGGGCCCTCCTTCCAGCAACTCCTGCAACTCCTTCATCCCAGAAGGACCAGCAGAGCTCTCAGCTTGGCCTGTTTGGATGACTTATCCTGCCCTCCTGGTTCAGAAGCTCTGACATTTGCCTTTAAATCACCTTAATTTCCAGCCTAGCAGGAGTTTTCCTCTCATTTCAAAGGGCCTATGATATCATCTGTCAATGGGGACCAGTTGAGGGAGGGGCCTGGGGATTTCTGGAGCCCAGCAGTAGGAGCAGGGGAAGCCAGCCTTGAGCAGCCCCTGCTGGAGTCTGGAATCGGGCCCTGTGGCTGCACCCCTGCCCAATCTCTACTCAGCAGGTCTGCAGGAATGTCCAGGTCGGGGGTCAAGCTCTGCAGGCCCAAGATAACAATAAGGAAGAGGAGGAAAGAAGAACAGAGGGCATGGGAGCTGGTCTGGGGTCCCGTAAGAGGCCATACACTTCAAGCCTTTCATTCTAGAAAGATGCATTTAGTGCCTAGTGACGTAAGACATGCTCCTGCCCATCAAGAGCCTATCAGTCCATCTGGGCTTGAAAGACTTTCACACAAACTAGTGAGAAGCCGTGCAAGTGCAGCAGGGATCATGCCTGGAGACCTGGGAGCCAAGCTTAGCTCTGTCTCCAAGTTGCTGAGTGATGTTGGGGAAGCCTCAGTTTCCCCATCTGTCTAATGAAGATGCCTCAGTCTCTGAAGGCCCCACTGCTCTGGCCCTGGGAACTGTGTGAGGTTGCAAGAGCACTACCATGCTCTATACCAATTGGTGCCTTTGCACCTGGGCTGACTCTCAGGGCTCAAGGATTTTCTAAAAGGCTGATGTCCTCGTGTCACTTCCCAGCTTAAAACCCTAGAGGCTTCTCACATCCCGTGGAATAAATTCCTGTAGGGTTCTCAGCTTGACTCAGTAGGTCCTGCATGCTTCCTGGCTCCTTACGCTCCCCGAAGCCAGCCTCTTCCTGTTTTCCAGTCCCCGTGTCCATGCCCTGACCTGCCCAGTGCTTCACATGAGTTCTTTCTGCCCTCTTTACTTTCCAGTCTTGGCGTCGATGTCACTGCCTCTGTGGCCGTGTCACTTCCTGGACACCAAGATAAGGCTGGGTCCCCTGTGATAGGTTCCCTTTGCTTCTCTTTGAATAACAACCTCTCATAGTCCCCCTCCAACATCTCTTTACCCACCCCGTCCCAGACCATGAGCTCCAGGTAGGCAGGGCCCTTCTTGTCCCCACAGCGTCCCTAGCACCTGCCTTGCCACAAACAGGCGCTCCGTGATTACTGAGTGAGAGTCTCATGTCCCCTTGGCTTCCCTGCTGCTTGGTCTCAGGGGTGGCTCACAATGAGGTGCTCCAGGTCATGGTAGTCACCCTTTCCACCATCCTCAACTGAGAATTTGTCTTATCAGCAAAACCGCATGCATCATAGTCCCCTCTCTAAAAGTATGGTCAGGCAGTAGAAACCCACTGCATGGATGAGTCGAGCCCAGCGGCATGGTCCTGTCCAAGGCCCCAGAATGGGGAAAAGCAGCACACATCATAGAGAACATCAGAGTTCTAAGGCACCAGGAGACCTGGTGCTAGTCCCTGTCATTGTCACATCCTGGATCTGTGGCCTTCAACACATACTCCCTTCACTGGGTCTTAGTTTCCTCACATACAATGTGGGGGTTGGACTCAGTTATAAAATTTAGTCTTTAATGGGCACTTACATTTTTGCCAAGCCTCAGGCTAAACCCTTTATATGCAGCACAGGTAATTCCCACAGCAACCATATGGGGCAGGCGCTATGATTAGCCCCATTTTACAGATGGGGAAACAGAAGATTAGAAAGTTTATAGAACTTTCCCAAGGTCACACGGCTAGAAAGTGGCAGAGCCAGGGTTTGAACACAGGTTAGTCAGTCTGCCTCCAGATGCTGAGCTCAACTGCTTTTTCTCCCCTCCAAGGACCTCATGACTGTTGTTCTAAGAGCATGAGTCTGCCCAGAGCCTTAGCAGGTGCAGCATGAGATCTAGGAGTAACAGGCTGTCAATACAGCTTTCTTCTTGGAAGCAGAGAGACAGTGCAGGCCTGCAGCCCAGCGTCTGAAACACTGGCAACCCTGGGAGCAATACAGCTGCTCTCGGCTGCATTAACACTTGACAGCCAGAAAAGAGCTAGAAATATTTCTTTCCAGATCGTGGACCTCCGGGTTACCCTTTCCTCTCAGCTATAACCAGGTCCTGTGCTTTTTTTTTTTTTTTTTTTTTTTTTTTTTTTTTTTTTTTTTTTTTTTTTTTTTTTTTTTTTTTTTTTTTTTAATTTAAATTTTCATTGAGCTATTACATTCAGAAAAAAGCATACATTTCACATGAATTATGTCAAAGTAAACATGCCTGTGTAACCACCACCCAGGTGAAGAAATAGAACACTACCGGCAACCCACGTCCCCACCATGCCCCCTCCGAATCGTGATCTCCCAGCTCTTGTGTGTATTGATCTGAGAAAATTCCCCAGAGCTATGGAGAAAGGCTGGGATAAAAAGTTAATTTTCAAATTATCCTTTCATCTCCAGGGAAATTGTAAGTCTGTGGGAGGGAGGTGGAGGAGGGGAGGAGTTCAACACAAGATTTTCTGTATTCGTCCATTTTTGTTTCTTATAACAAAATACATGGAACTTGGTGATTTGTAAAGAAAAATGAAATTGATTGCTTACTGTTTCTGAAGCTGGGAAGTCCAAAGTCCATCTGGTGGTGGTGACGGCGACTCAGGGGTCTCACATTGCAAGATGGTGGAAGCAGAGAGAGCAAGACAGTCTCTCCTCTTCTTGTAAAGCCATCAGAACCACACCCCTGACCACCATTTTTAATCCATTTGCTACTGCATGGTCCTACAATCCAATCACCTCTTCAAGGCCCCACCTTTCAATTACCACAGTAGGATTTCCCACCCTCTTAACAGTCACAGTGGGGGCTAAGTTTCTAATACATAAAACTTGGGGGACAGAATTCAAGCTTCAGGGAGTTTGGGGGGAACATAATTCAATCTGCTACACCCTCAGACACGGCTGCAGGTTCCAGAGAAAAAGGAAGGGTAGCTCAGTGTTCTCAGTCCAGACTGTTCCCACATGTGTGCATGCATGCATGAGTGTGTGTGTGTTGTAGGAGTGGTGTAGAGCTTTGCTAGGCGGGAGAGAAGCACAGGGAGCCTGTGGGATCATGGAAGATGAGTGCCTTGCCTTATCTGTTAGGTCAGGTTTCACTGAGAAAGAAGGTCATGCTCAGCTGAGTCTAGGAGACTCGTCTAGAGCCTCCATGCCCCAGCCCCGTCTCCCACCCTCCATCCAGATGAAGTTGCTGCAGACTCTAGCACTCTGTATGCCTGCTGGGGGACCAGTCTTCTGCTTTCTTCAGAAATCGTGGAATGGGATGAAAAGGGGAGTGAGACTCACACAAATACCTCCCAGTTGGGGTTTCCCCCAGAATTGGCTCATTGTTAAGCTCAAGAATCTCTACTGAGGGACAAAGGATCCCATCTAATTAATGCCTTGAATTTCATGATCATGAACCCCCTTAAGACTCTTGAATGGGGGTTTATTGGACTTATATGGGTTATACATAAAGGAATGGAAGATGCAGTAGAGGGAAAAGTCGGATGCTTAGGCAAGCCCAACCCCTGAGCTAGACCTTGATCTGTGAAATTTTATCTGTTCCCACAAATACCTTGGACATGGCGAATGTCCACCTTCACACCCCCACTGGGTGAGAGGCCATTGTAATGTTATGTTTCTTGGACCGGGAGATACACAAAACTACAAGGTAAATCTGCAGCAACCATCTTCCTGGGCACCAATTTTACTTTAAATTTTGAGGAAAAAAGATATTTATTTGTAGTTAAAAATTCTTTTAAAGCACAAGAAGGAGAATTGTTAAGTAGAACGACAAAATTTGTATGTCCTTTTAAGATTTAAAAGACAAATTCTGCTGTCAGGAGGTGTATATGGTCCCTTTGCACTGTGCACCAGTCACCCAGGGGGATACACATCAGTTCCCCTCTGCTCTTAGGGGTACTTTTGTGGACAAGTCTGAGTGAACCTGAACAAAGCAGTAATCGGCATATGTTATACAATGTAGGGACAGGTTATTATTAGGCCTAATCACTGAGAAGAAAGTTGGGCTATGAGTAAGGACACCATATGCCCCAGTTTGCCTGGGACAGTCTCAGTTTATGACTGTTGTCTGGCAGAATTATTAATAGCATGCCCTTCCACTGCTAAAAGAGCACAATTTGGATGAAAATCAAATGGTCTTTCTAGCTATGAAAAAAAGATTTTTTTTCAAAAATTAGAGGAGGAGACCAGTAAGCACATTCCCTGGCTGGAAGAAACTCAAAGAGGAAGAGCCATGTACGTCTCCACAAGGAGCTCCCCGAGACTTTTGGAATCTCTGAGGAGGGAGGGTCCCGATGTGGCCATTCTCAGTGTTCCATGCTTGGCCCACCTGGTTAAGACAAACTTGCTCTGGATAAAAGTCATTCACAAGACCCGGGCAGAGTCATGGAAGCCAGGCCAAGCCAGCCTCAGCCAGTACCTGAAGCAGCCAGAGATGGATAATCTACAAGGATAATGCAAATTATAGGCAGGGAAGTTGGCATGCCAAAGTCAAAATAATTTGTCAGTTCCAAAGGATAAGTGCAAAGACATCACCAGGAGATGAGGCGAGAGACCTGGAACCAGGAATGGCAGGAAAAGTTCAGGAAGAGGAGCGCAGAGTGGGGATGTGGGAACAGGGTGCAGGGCACAGGCTGTGAACATAACTAGGGGCTGAGGGCTGGTGAAGATTGGGTGTAGCCTTGCTGGGTGGGGGGCCTCAGCCAGGCAGCGCAGTCCTCCCCAGGCTGCATTCACAATCAGCCAGCTAAATTGCCTTTTGATTTCTGACTTTGGTGGCATTGCTGTGATTACTTCACAAGCAGTTATTTTTAGAGAAAATTGTATTCATGAGAAGAGAGGGATCTTAAAAAAGAAAAAGGCTTATCTTTGCATTAACACTTTTCAGATTATTTCACTTGGGAACAAATTTAGCTAATCAGCGTGCCCCATCCATTGGCATCAGCCTTGCCAGAACGTGTGCATGCAGGGCACTGAAGTCAGTACAGCACATGCACAGCGTGTCTTCCCCACGAGACTTTCATCATGCGGTGCTCAGCTGAAATAGAGATTAGCATGGCTGCCGGATGCGTGATATTGACTATCATATGACAATCAAACAAATGCTGCAGAAAGAACCTAAAGTTTGGCCTTGTGTGTTGACTTGATTCAGTTATATCTATTATAATACTTTCTTCATTCCTATGTTGGCCACCTTACAGTCTCGGGCTGTCACCCGAGACCACTCCTCTCCTCGTCAGTCCTGACTGCATAGCCAAAGTCTGGGGGGCCCTGAGTGTTCACAGGACCCAAAGGAGGCAGTGACAAGAGGAATATATGTGTGGGTTCCTCACTGTGTATGACTGTTCTGAATGTGATCGATGCAAAGGCCAAGGTGAAAACAAAACAAAACCCTCCCTGGGATTTGTCTGGGAACCTTGGTAAAAGGAGCTGGTTCCAGTTGCATCAGCTGGTACAGGGAAAACTCCTTCAAGAACTTTGAAGGTTTTCTGGTCCAGGTTCTCCACTGCATAATAGGGAACTTGCCCCAGAGAGGGGCAGTAACTTAATCAAGGTCACACAGCAATTTCAAGGCAGAGTGAGGGGTAGAACCCAGATGCCCAACTTCCAAAGTAGTGCTCCTACCATAACCCTACACAGACCAGAGGTTTTCTTCCTTGGGGTCTGTTCTGCCATAGACCTCAAAGCTGGCCTGGCCATCCACAGTGAATCCAGGTGTCCTAAGGAATGAGATAGGCCAGGGCTTCTCAAATTTTAATGAATTTAAATGAATCACCTGGGGATGATGCTGTTAAAAAGGCAGACTCTGTTACAGTAGGACTGGAAGGGGCCCTGAGAATCTGCATTTCTGACAAACTCCCAGGTGATACTGCTGCTGATCTGGAGCTCACACTTGGATAATGAGGCTCTAGGCCAGTACCGTTTGTTAGCGATAGAAGGCAAGCCACATAAGCAATTTTAAAATTTCTAGTAGCCACACTAAAGATAAAAAGAAACAGATGGCATTTATTTTAGTAATATATTGCATTTAACACAATATATCCAAAATATTCTCATTTCAACATCCAATCAATATAAAAACTATTAATACAATATCTTACATTCTTTTTTTTCAATTGAAATCTCTGAAATTCAATGTACATCTTATAGTTAGAGCACATCTCAATTCAGATTTGCACGTTTCAAGTCTGTAGTTGCCACATGTGGTTGATGTCCCAGCTCCACTCTGCCTCCACACCAGCCAAATGTGACCACTTCGTGGTTCTTCCTCTGGATTTTCTCACCTTCTGTACCTCCTAGCTTACTCCTGCACCCTCATCTTGGTGAAAACTGTCTGCTCCAGCCCTCAGCCAGCCCCAGCCTCCTATGAACACAATAGGCTAGAGAGAGACAAGGACGAAGTGGTCCAAACATACCTTCCCTCATTCATTACCCAGTAACACCAGGTTTATCTGGGCCAAAAGACCCTACTCTGGCTGGCACCAGGATGTTGGGATATACAACTAAGTGCTTGGAGGCCAGCGCATTCTGCCCTCAGGAGAATGGGGCTGAGAATACTTCCCACGTGGCTCAGGCCCTGCCACAGTCTGGCCGGGTGGTTTGAAAGGTTTTGCATGGGGCCAGCTGTGAATGTGAGAGACACAAGCTGTGACTCCACAGCCCAGTGCCAGTATGACATCTGTGAACCCTCTGTGCCTTTAGGGCAGCTTTTCTCCTGCCAAAGAGACATCAATAGAAGCAATTGGATCCCTCTGGCCCTAAGTGCAGACTTGCTGGGAGAAATCCCCATGCTGGCTCGGGGCCTCACTAGCGGGGGGCAAGTGTGGGTCTTGTCTGAAGTGGAAGGAAGGCCACAAACGCCTTCCCCAACCTGCGACTTGCATGTGACTCACCAGGCACTTCTGTTCATATACCGCCTTGAAGCCCACATCTGAGAAGGTGGGTCATTTGGCTCCTCAACTAAATGTTTGCTTTCGCTTGCTTTTGTCTGAGGAAGCTCTAGGCTTGGTGCTACCTAATGTCAAACATATGAAATTCTGGAAACATCTAAATAGGCTGTGTTCTATAGACAAAACATCTGCATCTATTGGGGTGTTCTGGTGAAAGGTATTTTCTAGTAAAGCAAAACCCGTTCCTTGTTTCACTACTAACAGCTCCAAATCCTTCTAAACTTGGATTGAGTTGTTCCTTCCTTAGTAAATAAAGTACAATAAGCAAAATCAAATCTTATCTAATGCCTCAGTATCATTAGTTGTCACCTCAGGCATTTTTGCATGTTGACCAGATAGGCAATCATCCTTCATTCAATCAACAAAAAAATGTACTGAGTTCCTGCCATGTGCCAGGCATTGTTCTGGGCTCTGAGGATGCAGCAGAAAACAATCCTTGCTCTTATGGAGCTTTTACTCAAGTGAGCACATGTGTGTTGAGGTGAGGAGAAGGACAGTGATGGACAGTAGGTGAGCAAATAGAATATAACTTATACCAGATGGTAAAAGTTCTGCATGCTGGTGCACTCTCGGTGCACTCCAAACTGAGTTCACAGGGGCAGCCCAGGCTCCCGGACAGTATGGAGCTCCCCATCAGGACAGGATTTGCTGCTTGCCCAGGCTCCCCAGGGGACCTGACCCTACCCTTCTCTCCAAGCTCAATAGCTCCCCGGTATTTGATAGCCGGGACTTGCCAACTGAGTAGATCATTTGGTGCCCTCCTGCCCCATATTTTCAGATTCAAGTTTTCTCTTTCATGTGTCTACTACCAGCTCACCTCTGCCTGGGCCCTTGATTTCCTCTGGGTTTGGAGCAATTCCTCTGTTCATGACTCTCATCCTCCACAGTGTCCCCTGGTGATGGGAGGGGAGGGGACCCTGTGTTTGTGGTGAGATAGCCGATGGATTGTTTGCAACGTAAACTTTCCCCATTGTCATGAGGCTGGAGCTGTGATAACTAGAGGAAATATAAACAACAATTTTCCATGCACTTTTTCTGTCCCTGTCAGCCAGGAGTGCCATACCGACACAAACACAGTATTCATTAGTATTCATTTGTTCAGCGTTTGAAGCTGCAATGTACCGTAAATACACCATGGCCCTTCAAAGAATAGGTTCACAACAGCCTGCCTGAAGAGGCCACCAAAGTCATCTTTTGAGGAAAATAAAACAAAATTATATTGACAAAACATTGCCCTTGGTGGAAGTTGAAAACATTTTTCCTATTGATGCTCTGGTCCTTTTCCACTTGACAAACATTGATTACTCTCCCCACCCACACCCCTGCCCTTTCTCCTGTTTTAGGTGGGGCCCACATCCACATGACATCTGTCCCAGCCCCAGCCCAGTAAAGCCCAAACACCAGTGACTGGGGTGACATTTGAGGCCATGATTATTCTAGGAGGGAAAGAACAGGGAGAGAAGACACTGAGTTGGAAACCTACCAGAACAGGCTGTGGTCTTCTGTAGAGTTTGTCATTGTAGCTGGTGGGAGAATGTTAGGAGACTGGACTGTAAAATGTCATTAGGTTGATCCATTTGAAATTACCACTTCTGGGCCGGCCTGTGGCTCACTCGGGAGAGTGTGGTGCTGATAACACCAAGGCCACGGGTTCGGATCCCACATAGGGATGGCCGGTTTGCTCACTGGGTGAGCGTGGTGCTGACAACACCAAGTCAAGGGTTAAGATCCCCTTACCGGTCATCTTTTAAAAAAAAAAAAAAGAAATTACCACTTCTGAGTCAAAAGTAGTTGTTATTGTCAATTTCATCTGGTTCTATCTAAAAATAAACAGCTGCCATGTATTGGTTACTGTCTGTGTGCCAGGCATTGAGCTAAGCACTTTACATGAATTATATCATTAATCTTCACAGTAACCCAACAGGGTGTATCTTAGGTTGGGTTCCCCAGAAGCAGACTCTAAGATGAGAATTTGTGATTTATTAAAGAAACGATCCCAAGACAAACCAGTAAGGGAGAGGGGAAACAGGACAGGGATGAAGCCAAGCAAAGATATGATTTCAGGCAAAGTCCCAGCCTCAACCTCATTCTGTGGGGAGTTCTGAAGCTTAAATTATGCCTCTGCTTGACCCACCTTAAGACAAGTTCGCTGGGCTTTCATATACCTGCAGTCCGTGATTGCCATGGGCTGTCCCAGGGGAGTAAATCCTAGACACATCCAGCTCTCCACATGCATGGGTGAAAGGGCTCCCATAGCCCAAAGGCAGGCCGCTGACCAAGGTCACAGGTGCTGACCATTTAGAAGCAAAGCACACAGAAGCAGGGGAAGGGGAAGGCCACTGAAGAGGGACCCATGAGCCTATGGGCAGAGCATCTTTGAGGTTCACTGGAGTAGGTGTTAGTTTTATCACCATTTTACACATGAAGCAACTGAGATTCAGAAGGACAAAGGTAGCTCAGCTGTGTTCACAAAGAGGTAGGGCCAGAATTTTGTTATCCTGAATTGGTCATTATGTTGTACTCTCAATGTCAATTCTAATGTCCTTGGTCACTGGGATCAAACTGTTAGTGCCTAGCTCCTCTTTTCCTTAGAATGAGGTTTTAGAGCCAACTTGGCTCATGCAGATGGATTGGGGGGCTGTAGGAGGGGGAGGCTACCCCAGTGACCAACAGCCATATCTTGTCTAAGTCCATTTAGCAACAAGCTGGGACTTCTTGTCACCTTAGTTCTCCCTTGCACCTCTCAAGGTTGGAAAAGAGGCCTTTCCTGGGCCCAGCTCTGTGGGATCTGCTGACATGTTCCTCCACTGTCCCTGGAACTGTCCTCCCACTCAAGGGTCCCTTGGCAGAGGTAGGTGTGTCCTGCTGCTTTCTGAAGCAGCGACCAGCAGCAAATACTACCCAATGCCTCTGCCTGAGGGAGCTGTCATGTTTGGCTTGGATCAGGGCATGCAGTCCCAGCTGTCCCAGGTCTAGGTCCACATTAGCGTCATAACACCTGGTGAAGGAATCACCTCCAGCTGCTGCCTCCTAGCTCACCCCCCAGCCAGGTGCAGTCAATTACCTGCCCTTATTTGGCAATTCAAGGTAGCCTTCAGTGGAGAACTGAGTCAGAGCTCTCTGGCCCAGGACATGACACAGTGGGAAAGATACAGACTGTGGTCTGCCATCAGAGTCACACCCCTGTTCAGCCACTTACTAATGGAAGTGGTTATTCAACTCCCTTGTACCTCAGTTTTGTCATCTGTAAACAGGGAATGACAATACTCTTCTCTGCAAAGCTTAAATGAGATGTCATTTGTAACGTGCCTAGCACAGAGTGCGCATCTGAGAAATATTTGTTCCCAGCCTTTTTTCCAGGTATTGACTTTCCTGTCATCTTACCTGTCCCAACTTCAGATCACCACGTGCACTTTAATACAGTCTAACTGCCTTGGTCTTGATTTGGTGCAGGGTGCAAGCTGGAGAATGGGTCCTTTATTGTCATGTAGTTTGAAGAGTTGTGTCCCTTCCAGGTTACCATCTGAGTTCTGTCAAAGAGCATCAGACGGCCTGTTTTGTTGGTTCTTTTTTTTTTTTTCCATTGACCTTGACTAATGCAAAGCTAGCACCCTGACCCTCTTCATTCAATTCTATTATAGTCCAAATGCTAATGGCTCTTTCAATGAGGCCTTCTAAGACAGCATGGCAAAAGAGAAAAAGCAAAATGCTACATGACGCAGAGATGCTGGATCATGCTCCCCTCCAACCTTTTCCTCCATACACAGAAATGCTGTCCTAGTTTTCAGCAGCCTAATTGAACATCAATCACATGAGAAAAAAAGCTGGCTTGCCACCCACGCCATTGTGCTCAGAATAATTTCTGTACTAGAAGTACAGCTGGTCAGAAACACTTCCCAGTGTTTCCATCTGGAATTAGGTGTGAGGATTCAGGAAGCGCATTTGTCCATTTCAAGTCTGAACCTGGCATAGGTCCTGAAACTTGGAAGCCTGACAAAAAAACAAGAAGCCTGGAGCAAACATCCAAACAGTGACTTACCCCAAAATCTGTCTCTTGTTGAAGTCTCCTCTTTTGTGTGTTGCGTTGAGTCTCATTTAGTCTGTTCCTAGTTTTCCAGGAGTAGGTATTTAATATCAACTTTACCAAGACAGGGCCCAGCTGAGCATCTTATAGTGGAGTCTTCAGCCAGCATAACCTCTTGATGACTAGGATTGTGGTTTGTTGGTTTTTAGGTTGAAATTGGTTCTTGATAGTGTCTGGGTGTCAGGCTTTGGGGAAAGGTTTGTTTACACTTTATCTTCCAAATAAATAGCATCATCCGTTCATTCAAAAACCATTTTCAGGATGCTGACTTCATGCCAGGCATTATGCTACCTAAGCACAAGGACTTGAAGCACAATGAGACACCTTCTCATCCTCTTAGAGATTACAGTTTAATTCAGTGGCTCCTACCCCTGGCTGCACAGTAGAATCACCTGGGGAGCTTTTTAAGAAGTACTCATAGATTATTTTCTTCTTTAATACTCAAAATAATCCTACAACATGGATACTGCTATTATACCCATTTCAAAGATGAGGAAACTGAGGCACAGATTGGTTGAGTCACTTGCCCAAGGTTACATAGTGTCACAGAAATAGAATAAATCCATAGGAGGTCTGCCTTCAGAAAGCTATGCTTATCTCTGAATTGTTCTGCCTCTTCATGCATGGAGGGGTGAGAGAGTGTGGAAATGTATGGAAATGGCTGCAGCAAGTGGCAAAAACAAGTTAGTGAGAGGAAGCCAGAGAGGTAGGCAAGGAAAGGGCAGGAAGGGCCTTAGGACCCAGACTAAGAGACTGGATTCTCTCCAGTTGATGATCAGAGTAGCTGCCACCTGTAACAACTGGAGTGAGAATGCATTCACTGGGGGGCTCAGGATACATTGCTACACAGCAAAAAGTAGGTCAGTGTCTCTGGAAAGAGCGCTGAAGGTGCAGATGCTCCATGATGGCAATTGGCTCTGACAGCATCTCCGTGCTGAGTGGGGAGGAATGTGAGAAAGGCCTCCCACTCCTTTTCCCTACTGAACTCTTGCTTTGACACGTTATCAGCAACTCTGGGGTCAGCTGTAGAGCAGCTGGCTCTGTGCCTTCCTTCTTTCCTTGTAGCTGCCTTGTCAACCCTGCGCCTGTGCCTTCTGTGTTCATCTAGCCCACCAGAATCTTTACTATGCAGTTGCCAGTGCCTGCTCAGCCCAGAACACAGGGCTGAGTGCAAGGAAGGCGTGAATTAGTCTGTCTCTGTTGCTTATAGCAGATACCTGCGTAATTTATAAAGAAACAAAATTTATTTCTTACAGTTTTGGAGGCTGGGAAGTACATGGTCTAGGGAGTGCATCTGGTGAGAGCCTTCTTCTGGGTGGCAATGCAGGGTATCACATGGCGAGGAATGGCAAGAGTAAGAGAGAGCTAACTTTCTCCTTTGCCTTCCATGTGAAGCCAACAGATCCATGCCCATTACTCCGTGAATGGATCAATCCAGTCCTCACAACCTAATCACCTCTTAAGGGCCCCACCTTTTGAATACCATAATCAGATTTCCCACCCTATTAGCACTGTTACAATAGGGGTCAAACTTCAATGGAAGTTTTGGGGGGACATTCAATCCACAAGCAGGGCAGAACCCATGTCCCTGCTCACTATGTAATCCAGGAGAGAGGCTAGCTCCTCAGAAGCAGTAGGGTGTAATAGTTACACATGTCAGCTGGGGGGCAAATCCAAGCTCTGTTTACTATGTGTTTTGGGGCAAATGCCTTGATCTCTATGAAGCTTGCTTCTCTCATATGTAAAATGGGTGGCCTTTCCTACCCCACAGGTTTATTTTAAGAATTCAATATGTTATTCACAAGTCACCTAGTAAATATGTCTAAGACCCTCAGTAAACAGTGGCTGTTCTTTGCCTGGTTAACTGCTATTACCATATCCTAAGATGCCTGTGGGTCTAGAGAGCCCAGGTTAAGAGCCACTGAACAATCTCCTTATTTTGCAGATGAGACAACTGAAGCCCCAAAAGGGTCAGTATCTTTCCCAAGGTCGCATGGAATTTGAACAGCAGAGCCAGGAGCAGGAGGTACCTGTGAGAGGCCTCGTGGCTCCCACCACTGAGCAGGGGTGAAAAGTTCAACTCCTGTTTGGCCACGACCATGCACAGACTTTGATTTCCTCAGTCCATAATGGCATGGACACAACCTTTCTGGAAGGGTTGTGTGGACAAATAAGCTGTCATTCCAAAGTGCTGAAAAGTACTCCACAGGTGCCAAATCATGACTCTCTATGGATTTCAACACCTCGGTTGGTATGCCTTCCTGCCAGATGCAAGCTGTGTGAGGATAGTGTGCATGCGTGTGCGTGTGTTTGCACGTGCCTGTGTACACCCATGTGTAGGGGTAAGGAAAGGGAGGAGGAGGGAGAAGAGCATGTAGAAGATTCCTGATTTTCCAAAGTCTCTTTCCATGCCTGAACTTCATGGTGGCTGAGCTCCCTGCCCTATGAAGGAGAGAGAAGTGCTCTCTTCTTTCCCAGGTCTTCTGGACCCTACTTTCAGCCACCTGCTGAAGGAAGGTGTGAGCAAGGGCAGCTGGCCCAGGGCCCCCACACTGTGCTCACAGTGAATCAGTGACACGATTGCTGAGGGGCAGTGATTTGCCCAAATTTCAGCAAACAGGAAGGACCATAAGGGATTCAGTGCCAGGTTTCTGGTGTCAAATGGAGTGTCATGGAAAAAGCATGGAATTTGTAATCAGACAGTTAAGAATTTGAATCCCAGATCTTCTGCTTCCTAGCCATGTGACCTTGGGCAAGCTGCTGCTTTAGCTATGTGTACCTCAGTTTCTTCATCTGTAAAACAGGGGAAAACATTACTTCCAAGCATTGAAGAATTAAATGAGATGAAGACAGACCCTGGCTCATAATTGTTTTTTTTTCCACTCCAAACTCTGTCACCAGTCCCAGTGATTTTCTGTGCCTGGGTTATGATGGCACCTGGGCTGATCCTAGTGTGTTGACTTTAATTGTGAATTTGTAAGAGTTCCAAAGATACCAGCATGAAGAGGCAGTCACTAAAAGCAAAGCCTATTTCTCAAGAAGAGACTTCTGCCTTAGAGATGACAGCCTTGGGCACCTCCAGCATTTGAGATAAAAGCATCCATAGGTGGTGGTTGGTGGGGGGCACCTGCATTTGACACCCCATAGCAGAAGAGCAGGTGTAGCACCCTGAATAGATGTCCCAGGGAAAACAGACATATGCTCATAGCCTGACCATGTACTTCCTTGTGAATCAAGTTAGGCAGGAGGCCAGGTGAGGAGCAGGCAGATGTGGCCTGGGGCTGCAGTGAGAGAGGCTGAACCTCTTCTATGTCTCTCCAGGCCTGCAGAACTGCAAGGTAAGTGCTTATAGAGGGGTTCCACCACCCCCTCTCTATCTTCTTTTCTCTACCCGGTCCATTGTAGATGCCCTAGTTCTGGAGATACAGATCCCATCCTCAGGATGCTAGAAGGTGCCCATGAGCCCATCTCAGAGAAGCAGGGATCCTCATTGGGCTCACAGCCTCAGGTTCTGGGCCTTCCTTCAGTGTCTTAGCAATGAAAATTTCCACACACTCAGACATACCCACAGCTGAAGGTCATGTGGTGAACCTGGGGTAGGTAGGAAAGGAACTGTGGCTTGAATACATTCAATGTGCCAAGAAATATGATAATCATAATGGTAGCAGTGACCACATGTCAGTCACTGATTTAGTGCTTTACATTTATTAATTCATTTGATCCTTCCAGCAACCCTGTGAGGGAGGTACTGTTTTAAATCCCATCATACAGGTGAGAAACCTGAGGCACAGAAAGGTTAAGTAACCTGTCCAAGGTCACACTGCTAGTAAGTGGCAGAGTTCAAACTCATACAAACTTGTGTAATCCAACTCCAAAGTCATCCTCCTTTTCACTACTATACCCTACTTAACTGCCCATTTCCCTGATGGTGGGCTCCATGAGAAAAGAACTTTGGTTCTTGCTAACATTATGTCACCAGTGATTAGCATGTTGCCTGGCGTTTGGTAGCACTAAAATATTATTTGAATGAACGGATGAGTAAAGCACCTACAAGATTCTAGATTTACACCTGGCCTTCTGCCTACATTATCTCACATCCTTGCAGCAACTCTGTGAAATAGTTATCATCCTATCCATTTTACTGATGAAGAAACGGAGGATCAGAGAAGTGGAGTGACCCTTGCTCAATAGATGAAAAAGAGGTGAAGTCAGGATTCACACCTAGGGCTGTGTGACTCCAGCCTCAGAGTTTTCCTCTTTCACTCCACCCAGAAAGGAACCCAAAATCAAAGACTAATGATAAGGGGGGCAGGTTCTGCCAGGGTTCCTCCAGTAGGGAAAGGAGAAGACAACGGTGTTGTAGAGACCCAGATAGCTAAACTGGTCATGGGAAGGGATTCTAGAAGCCTGTCTTTGATAAATCACCAGGAAGTCAGCCTTGCCAGCCAGCTGCCTTTGGGGTGCATCCCCAAGCTCAGCCCTTCATGGTCCCCCTTGGGAAGGATGAAACCCTAACAGGCAAATGATTCTGAATGGGAGTTCATTCAACATCCCAAAGTTTGAGAAAAGGGTCTTTGTGGAAACAAGGAAACCAAGATGTTGACGCTTGACAGTCTCCAGTGCAGTCCTAGGGAGACTAACTTGTTAGGTTCCTATTGGAGACATTTCCAGACTGCCTTGAGGAGAAAATTCAGATAAATTTATCCACGAATGTCTAAAATTCTTGTGCAATGTGGAGCTTCAAGAAAGTTGCCAGGCATTTAAAAAAAAAAAAGATTTAGTAGTGTCCTGCCCCCACTGTTTGTAAAACAATATCTTTCTAAGCCAAAAAATAAGACAATCCTTGTATATTCTGTGCTTTTCCACCCGTCAAGCTCTGAGGTTTTATTTGCTTTGGGTTTGGAGAGGGAGCGGAAATCAGCACAGCTGTTTATGATCTCAAATCTTCGTACAGCTTCAGACGATCTCAGGGCACAAAAGATCCTCATGGGTGTCTGTTTCGTTGACAGTTTTTAGACCAGCCTTGAGCTCAGCCAAAGGGTAGTGTTAACTAGAATTCCCTTTCCATGTGCCCTGCAGGGTTCATTTCAGGCAACCTGGCTCCACTTGCCTCCCCATCTTCTCTCTCTCTGCAGGAAGAGGACTATCTTTAGGCCAGATAACTGGTTATAGAAGCAACTTGATAGATCAGTCAGAAAAGATTTCCTTGTCCCTCTGCTCAGGGTGGTCTTGGCACTTCGGTAGAGAGTGCTTCTTTTATGAGTCGCTGCCCCCGACAGGAAGGGAAAATAGAGTTTCTGAAGTAACTAACTGTTACTAGTCATCTTAGAAGGAGAGAACCCTGCTTGTCAGTGACTTTATTAAGACAACCTCCCTTTAATTAAATCTGGATTTTAATCTCTGATAGCTAACAAAGTGCTTGTGGAAGGGGCTCAGCTCTCCTGCCTGAAAAGGCAGAGGGCGGAGATGTACATAAGCTAGCGTTATGCACTTCTGTATCACCAACATTTGCATAGGCCTTGGCTCATAACAGGACTTAATAAGTGTTCCCTGAATAAAAGGTTAAAACAAATATATTTATTTGAAAAATACAGAAAATCGCACGGAATAGTAAAAAAAATAGCCCATAATTCCAACCCTCTAAAACAATGATATAAAATAAGAAATTACAGCCCCTTACCTTACCCCACAGAAGTAATCACTGTTAAGTTTGATGTGATTCCTTTCTTCCTTTCCCTTCTCTTTATAAACATATTTATATATATGTCAACATGCATGACTATATCAGCAAACATTTTAAGAGTAGGCTAAAATATATGTAAATAAGATGTACCCCAAGCTTTTAAATTAAAAAAAAAATCACTAAATGCATAGATTCTTCACACCAGCATACCCTTTTATTAGCACAGACCTTCAGGAGTTAACTCTGCCTGAGTCCTCCTCTGAGGGTCTGGAACACTGGGCACTGCCTGCCTCTCCCTGGGGGTCAGACATAGGCCAGGAGCACCTCTCCCAGCGGATGCTCACCAGGCTCCGCGCCTGGGGCAGTCAGAGGGTAGGCATGAAGGTTTCCAGGATGACAGCAGTAACCAAAAGAGGAAATGCAACGAGGGAGCTGTGGGGAGCATCGTAGTTCAGTGCCTGGAGGCCCCGCACCCCAGTAAAGAGCAAAGCCTTTGTAGCATTTCTTAAAGCGGTGATTTTCAATTTGTCTGCACCCAAGACCTTTACAACATACCACTGCCTGGGCTCCACTCCCAGAGAGTCTTATTTCATCAGTCCTCGGTGGGACCTGGGAGGCCTTCGTTTTCTAATTCCTGAGGCGACTCTAATGTA
Organism: Galeopterus variegatus; assembly: GCF_000696425.1. Taxonomy (NCBI): domain Eukaryota; kingdom Metazoa; phylum Chordata; class Mammalia; order Dermoptera; family Cynocephalidae; genus Galeopterus; species Galeopterus variegatus. The sequence continues at coordinate 121,505 of NW_007730526.1, forward strand.
CCAAGGATGAAAAGCAAAGCTGATTCAGAGTCACCTGAGTGCTTGTTTAAAACGCAGACTCACGGATTCAGAATTCTAGGTCCGTTGGGGAAGCCTGGGGACCTGTTCCTTTGACAAGCACCCCAGATGATTCTCAGCCTCTCGTTTAAGGACCACTGGTCCAAGTTGTCTTTGACTCCCAGTGAACCCGGCAGGCAGCTCTGTCTCAGAGCCTGAGCATCATGCAAAGAGGCCCCTGTGACTGTGTCCACTCTTTGCCTCATTATTAAGTGTCATTCACAACCCTGGTGGTTACCAAATCTTTCCACCTGTTTCCTCAACTGTAAAATGGAGTACCTGGGCCACCATACAGAAGTGCTGTTGGGATTTACTGCAATGATGTGTATAAGGCAAATCCTGACAGTGGTGGGGACGGGGAGTTATATTATCATTTCTACGTTACCATTATGATGGGTATTCCTTTGGGAGTATGGTGGTTAGTGTCCAGAGTAGCAGCGCTGGAGTCTGAGTGCCTGGGTTCGAATGGCTCTTTTCCACTTGATTAGCTGTAGGATCTTAGGAAAGACACTGAACCTGGGCCTCACTTTTCTCTTCTGTAAAATGAAAATGACAATAACCATCTGAGAATTAGAGATAATGTATTAAAATTCTGACTTTAGTCCCTGGCACATAGTAAGAATAACTTCATAAATTATAGTTCTTCTCAGCATCGTCATTGCTATTGGGTCAACTCTGGTGTTTGGTCTAACGTGTGGGGGGAAGACAAGGCAATACGAGATTCATATTATCTTTTCATTCTATTTTTCCACAAACTTTTTGAAGTACCCTTGTATGAAATGAGGAATAATTTTTTAAAAGAATTTAAAAAATAAATTCAGTTAACTGAATTAACTGGAGCTCCCACTCGATTTAAAAAATATTCTTCAGGGCCGGCCCGGTGGCGCACTGGATAGTGCGCCGCTTGGGAAGTGCGGCGGCGCTCCCACCCGAGGGTTCGGATCCCACATGCAGACCGGTTCCCGCTCACTGGCTGAGCGAGGCGCGGGAGCGGCACCGAGGGTTGCAATCCCGTTGCCGGACTCCCGTTGCCAGTCCCCGGTCCGGTACGGGGGCGACACTGAGGGTTGCGATCCGTTGCTAGACACGGAAAAAAAAAAAAAAAAAAAAAAAAAAAAAAAAAAAAAAAATATTCTTCATCTGTAATAGTGAAAAAAATGGGTAGAGCTGGTTCCCACAGGAAGTTCCTCCATTTTAGAAGTAAGCAAAGGACAGCAAATTCGTTCCAGTGTAGTGTTTAAGTGGTGGGGTAGGTAATAATCCAACTGAAAGAAAACACGAAAAACCCATAGATCAGAGACAAAGTTCTGATATTAACCCGTAAAGGTCTAACACCACCAAACAACACCTATATAACCTAGAAGGACCAGAAGCCCACCAGGCTCCCAAGCCAAGGTGGTGGGGGGACCAAGGGCCTCAGCCATGGCCCCCTGAAGTCCGCATCCAGCCCAGCAGACTGAGCTGCTGCAAGAAGCCCCCTGTGCTCACCTGCTGGAATGAGGGGGTTGACATGGGCCTTGGCCATGCCCCCCTTCCTCCTCCTCCTAACCTATCCCCCACCCCTTTCCTCTCTTCCTCTCTCCAACTGCTCCACAAGAACATCTTAGAATGCAAATAATAATAACAATAATAATAATAAATAAGTATATTTTTAAAAAATGGGTAGAGAATTTAAAAATAACAAGCAAACAAAAATGCTTACAGGTAGGAAGCAGCCTAGAATCTGGATGTATTCAGCTGTCTCCTTTACCTCTACTGCCTGCAGGTACAGTCCACTCAAAATATAGGCTACAGCCACCTGTGTTGGCTAGAGAATCTAGAAGTTATTTTCCTTTTTTTCTCTACTTCTTTGCCTACATATGCAATTGATAAGTCATCTTTTGTTTACATTTTCCCCGTCTCAACTGCTTTTCAGAAGACATTTAAATTTGCTTGATAATCCTATCCCACATCAAACACGAAATCCAATTCCCTGTCTAGGATTGTGCAAAACATTGAGTGTGGCGGACAAGGATGGTGGGGAGGAGGCTCAGTTTTCATTCTGTGGCCATCCTGACCGAATTTCTGCTCCCATTAAACTCAGGATTTCATTCATGTTATCAATCTCTTTTCCCCGTTCTCTTCCTTTTTTTTTTTTTTCTTTTGGCTGCTGTCTATGACAGGGAAATGAACCCTTGACCTTAGGGTTACGAGGCTGTGCTCTAACCAACCGAGCTGCCAGCCAGCCCTGTTCTCTTCCTTCTGCTCCACAACAAACCCAGGTTCAAAATTCAACTCTATATTTTAAAAAATAATTCTCCCCCACCAAAAGAAAAATCTAGTCACACAAAGTATTTGGTAGCATAGCAGGCTTCATGCTATTTTGGGAAAAGGAAAGGGTTTTACTTTGCCACTTAGCTCTGCTGCTTCTGTCCTCCTCAGGAGTCTCTTCACATTGCCCTGGCTACTCCGTTTTTTGGGTCCTGTCACACCAAACCTCTTCCAGGAAATGGAATTTTTCTCACTTATTATAGACAACAGTATAGCTTGACACTGGGCTCTGGGCTGGCCTTCAGATGTACAAATGCTTGCTAATGCATCTCTAAGACCGTATACCCAGAGGCAGCCCCAAATTGGGAGACTTTGAAATCTCAGACTTGCCAATTTAGTAGTGCCTGAATGTGGAAGGAAGTGATATGTGATTTACATTGCCACTTACATGATGTATTTATATAGTCTTCTCCCACCTACAGAAGGCAAAAGTAGTCACAGTCCAAGTTTTAAATAAGAATGTTTTTCCTCTATTACATTTATTCTTATTTATATTTAGCCATTGAATATAGGCTTTCCTCAAATCTTTTGTGAAATGAGGCAAGAGGTAAACAAAGGAATGGATCCTAGACCTTAAAGCACATCTCTTAGAGTTTCAACAGTAAGGGTAGAAAAAAAGATTTCTCTACATTACTCTAGTTTTTTTGCTAGTCAGAAAGTTAAATTAGGGCCGGCCCGGTGGCGCACTGGATAGTGCGCCGCTTGGGAAGCACGGCAGCGCTCCCACCAAGGGTTCGGATCCCACATACAGACCGGTTCCCGCTCACTGGCTGAGCGAGGCGCGGGGGCAACACCAAGGGTTGCGATCCGTTGCCGGACACGGAAAAAGACAAAAAAAAAAAAAAAGAAAGTTAAATTAACCAACATAGCTGATAACCCCATGAACAGTTGACCTTCCTTTGTGCCTGGTTTATCACTGTATATTCTGCACTGCCTCTATTAGAGTATTGGTTATACTATTTGTCATTTATTTATTTCCTTGTTAGCTTCCCCTACTAGATTGTGAGTTCCCTCAATTTTTTGGTTGTGAGAAGGGGTGATCTCAGGCTGAGAAACAGCAACTACATCATCCTTTGAACCTTGACAGCAGGGAGCAAGAATTTATTCTTATCTGCTCCCATCATAATGCCCAAAGCCTGGCACATAGATAACTCTCAACAATTTATTCATTGAATTAATGATTGAGCCACTGAAGGAATGGTTTGCTACACATTTGTTTGACGTTTAGTCAGGGCCATTGCTTCAAATACCTGTAAACACAAACATTCACACATACCCCGCACACTCTAGCATCTGCAGGCAGGGGAGCTCTCAGTCTACAGTTCTAAAAAAACAACCCAGAGATCACTACTGTGCATATCGATTTGCACACAGCCCATCTGGGAAAAAGTTAGAGACTGGAAGTGGGTCAGATGTGAGGTGGGTGGTGAACAGGCTTTCTAAAGAGATGTCCTAAGGCTCTTACCCCAGCTTCCCCGCAGTCTGAGATGTCTGCGCTCTCAACACAGCCTCTACTAAAAGGTGGGCATTTGTGCCATCTCTGAGATATGTGTAATGAGTTGCCAACCCACGTCACAGAAAATTAAGAAAAAGCACATTTTGAAAATAAGCTAGTGTTTTTGTTTTTTGCTCCAAAATCAACTCAGGAATGTTTTTTTTTTAATTATTCCAGAAATTTGCAACCTTTCCCCTCATCATTTATAATACAGAGTCTCCAAGAGGCTGTTGACTTTTTCTCCAGATCCCTGTATTTTCTGTGACAGGCTGAGGTTTAGATGTTCCAGGCTCTTCGTGGGACTGTCTTCTTGGGAGATCAGACAGACAAGGGTCTTTACCTCAGATGAAGGATGTGTTGATGGGGCTGGTCACTTGCAGGTCAGCTCTAAAGTCCAGTTCACATTCACTAATCACCAGCGGCTGATGTTGAGGATCAGAGAGGGGTGCAGCTGGTGCTTCCTGATCTGACGATGGCTCTTACAACCAGGGAACTGTCCAAACTCTTAGGATGATTTGGTGGTCCTGAGATCTTTGATAATATTTCAAATAGGCATTTGGGTGATTTTAAAAGTTTAAAGTCAGAAGAAAAAGAGAGAAGAGTTGTCAAAGTTGGGATTTAAAATAGTGGGCTGTGTGGAAGGAATAAACTTATAGGCCATTTTTATAATTTGATATGATCTTATTTAAGTAGGAATCTTATAATTATCTCATTTCCCCTCCTTGTCTGGTTAGGATGATAAATTATTTTGTTTAAATAAGAAAAATGAAGGTTTATGGAAAGATATAAAGGGAAATAAAAAATGTTCCAGGAAAGAACAAATAAAATTAACGGGATAAAGAGGCAGGAAAAGAAATTTGAAAACAGACTCAAAGATTCACTTGTCTTCAATCAAGAAAGATGAGAAAGTATCAGACTTTAGTTACATAAATCACACAGGGTTAAGGTGAATGCTCAGTGTTTACCAATTCCAGAATACTAGAAAGAAATACTTTTAATAAAAGAAAAGATTGCACTGTTTTCATATTTGTACATATTTGGGTCTCATAGTCAAAACATGAACTTGGCAGTAAATATCATTTAAACAGCAAATCAAAGATGGCACATACATAGCATGTATGTCACTATTTCCATTTCTGTACCCATAACAGACATTATCAATTGATCAGGCTGTTGTTTCCAACTAGATAGATGTACACCCAGAATACTTTTCAGCACAATGTGACAGAAAGTCACTTAACTAGAGATGGCCCTTGAGATGAAACCCCTTTGCTGCCTGTGGTTTAACCTTCCTACTCAACCGTGATCTCCAGACCACCAGCATGGGTATCACATGGGAGCTTATTCAAAAAGCACAATCTCAGTCTCATTCCAGACCTATGGGATCTGGATCTGTATTTCGACAAAATTCCCAGTGATTCCTATGCATATCAAGGTTTAAAAAGCCCTGAAAGTGCACTGAACGCATTATGTATGTATTCATTAGGGCAGAGGTTCTCAACCTTTAGTATGCATCAAAATCACTGGGTTAAACACTTGTTAAAACACAGATTGCTGGGCCCCACTTCTGGAGTTTTTGATTCGGTAGGTCTGGGGTGGGACTTTTTAAAACATGTTTCCAGGTGCTGCTGCTGCTGCTCTGGAAACTATGCTTTTAGAACCACTGCATCACAACCATGGGAACACTTTGGAATATATGCACCATCTTTAGAAGTTGAAGACCACAGTATCTTTCTAGAACTCTTGGTACATCTGTTAGAACCAGAATTCTGGGCAAGAGAGTCTCAAGGTTTAATATAGGATCACATTTCTTATGTCCTTATGTTCCTAAATCTAAAAGGCAACCTCTCCTTGAGAATTGCTGCTAGCATCATTCATTCATTCAATAATAATTTGGATAGCTGTTCTGTCCACAGCTTTATGCTCCATACTGAGAGAATCTAATGAAAGTCAAAACGCAGTTCCTAATTTCAAGAGATTTATTCTCTGATTAGAAAATAAACACACAAAGCAATAAATAACAAGTTAAATAAGCCAACAGTACAGGAGGTGGCATCAGATGGCAAACGGCCGTGTTTAGTGGCAGGGACCACATGTGATTCAATTTCAGAGAGATGGAAGTAACTCAAGCAAGGCTTATATGAGTATACAGGGCTGAGTGCATTTCAGCCTAGCTAGAGTAGAAAGTTAACACATAGAAGGGATGGAAGATAAGGCGGGAGCTGGAGCAGGCCAGGGTAGGAAGACGTCTTCACATTTTTTTAATGCTGCAAAGGCTGTTTTAAAACATTGAACTTTCCTTTGGTCTGGTATCTTAGTTCCAGCTGCCATAACAAAATGCCATAGACCGGTGGCTTAAACAACCAACGTTTATTACTCATAGATGTGGAGGCTGGAAGTCTGAGAGTCCGCAAGGAACCCCGAGAGCAACCCAAAGAGAGGAATCCTCGAGCGAATTAAAGTCGAGGAACCTGTGGGGCCAGTGCGTCCGAGGCGCGGGCAGGGAGGGGCTCCTACATGAAACGCAGCAAGGTTTAGCCGCAGCCCGCGGGGTCACGGAGCCTCTCCTGGCTTCCTCGGGCCACTCTAATTACAGAGCCTGTGGTAGGTTGCAAGGAGGAGCTGTCTTGGGGCGGGAGGCTTCCCTGGGTATTGTATTTGTCTATAAATATTTCAAATAGTTAAGTGAAATGTGCAGCCTTTGAAAGCTGGAGAGGAAGCCGTTGGGAGGCCCCCCAGCCCGCCTGGAAGAGCAGGCGGAGAAGAGGAGAAATGGCTGGCGCGTCCTGAACGCGGGAGACGAGGAGCAGCCCTGCCCCGGCCAGATGGGGGGCAGCCAGGCTGCGGGCGTGACTCCGGAAGCCTCAAACCGTTAAGGTGTCCAGAGCAATTTGAAAAAGAACACAAACTTCCCCCCGAGCCGGGCCCGCGGGGGCCCCCGAGGCGGGCGTTCGTGTTCGAAAGGGCATTTTTCAAAAG
>NW_007730526.1:128355-134462 GCF_000696425.1 Galeopterus variegatus
TATGGGCGTGACACTGAGGGTTGCGATCCGTTGCTAGACACGGAAAAAGACAAAAAAAAAAAAAAAAAAAAAAATTTTTTTCATTTGTAATAGGGAAAAAAATGGGTAGAGCTGGTTCCCACAGGAAGTTCCTCCATTTTAGAAGTAAGCAAAGGACAGCAAATTCGTTCCAGTGTAGTGTTTAAGTGGTGGGGTAGGTAATAATCCAACTGAAAGAAAACACGAAAAACCCATAGATCAGAGACAAAGTTCTGATATTAACCCGTAAAGGTCTAACACCACCAAACAACACCTATATAACCTAGAAGGACCAGAAGCCCACCAGGCTCCCAAGCCAAGGTGGTGGGGGGACCAAGGGCCTCAGCCATGGCCCCCTGAAGTCCGCATCCAGCCCAGCAGACTGAGCTGCTGCAAGAAGCCCCCTGTGCTCACCTGCTGGAATGAGGGGGTTGACATGGGCCTTGGCCATGCCCCCCTTCCTCCTCCTCCTAACCTATCCCCCACCCCTTTCCTCTCTTCCTCTCTCCAACTGCTCCACAAGAACATCTTAGAATGCAAATAATAATAACAATAATAATAATAAATAAGTATATTTTTAAAAAATGGGTAGAGAATTTAAAAATAACAAGCAAACAAAAATGCTTACAGGTAGGAAGCAGCCTAGAATCTGGATGTATTCAGCTGTCTCCTTTACCTCTACTGCCTGCAGGTACAGTCCACTCAAAATATAGGCTACAGCCACCTGTGTTGGCTAGAGAATCTAGAAGTTATTTTCCTTTTTTTCTCTACTTCTTTGCCTACATATGCAATTGATAAGTCATCTTTTGTTTACATTTTCCCCGTCTCAACTGCTTTTCAGAAGACATTTAAATTTGCTTGATAATCCTATCCCACATCAAACACGAAATCCAATTCCCTGTCTAGGATTGTGCAAAACATTGAGTGTGGCGGACAAGGATGGTGGGGAGGAGGCTCAGTTTTCATTCTGTGGCCATCCTGACCGAATTTCTGCTCCCATTAAACTCAGGATTTCATTCATGTTATCAATCTCTTTTCCCCGTTCTCTTCCTTTTTTTTTTTTTTCTTTTGGCTGCTGTCTATGACAGGGAAATGAACCCTTGACCTTAGGGTTACGAGGCTGTGCTCTAACCAACCGAGCTGCCAGCCAGCCCTGTTCTCTTCCTTCTGCTCCACAACAAACCCAGGTTCAAAATTCAACTCTATATTTTAAAAAATAATTCTCCCCCACCAAAAGAAAAATCTAGTCACACAAAGTATTTGGTAGCATAGCAGGCTTCATGCTATTTTGGGAAAAGGAAAGGGTTTTACTTTGCCACTTAGCTCTGCTGCTTCTGTCCTCCTCAGGAGTCTCTTCACATTGCCCTGGCTACTCCGTTTTTTGGGTCCTGTCACACCAAACCTCTTCCAGGAAATGGAATTTTTCTCACTTATTATAGACAACAGTATAGCTTGACACTGGGCTCTGGGCTGGCCTTCAGATGTACAAATGCTTGCTAATGCATCTCTAAGACCGTATACCCAGAGGCAGCCCCAAATTGGGAGACTTTGAAATCTCAGACTTGCCAATTTAGTAGTGCCTGAATGTGGAAGGAAGTGATATGTGATTTACATTGCCACTTACATGATGTATTTATATAGTCTTCTCCCACCTACAGAAGGCAAAAGTAGTCACAGTCCAAGTTTTAAATAAGAATGTTTTTCCTCTATTACATTTATTCTTATTTATATTTAGCCATTGAATATAGGCTTTCCTCAAATCTTTTGTGAAATGAGGCAAGAGGTAAACAAAGGAATGGATCCTAGACCTTAAAGCACATCTCTTAGAGTTTCAACAGTAAGGGTAGAAAAAAAGATTTCTCTACATTACTCTAGTTTTTTTGCTAGTCAGAAAGTTAAATTAGGGCCGGCCCGGTGGCGCACTGGATAGTGCGCCGCTTGGGAAGCACGGCAGCGCTCCCACCAAGGGTTCGGATCCCACATACAGACCGGTTCCCGCTCACTGGCTGAGCGAGGCACGGGAGCAATCCTCTATTACATTTATTCTTATTTATATTTAGCCATTGAATATAGGCTTTCCTCAAATCTTTTGTGAAATGAGGCAAGAGGTAAACAAAGGAATGGATCCTAGACCTTAAAGCACATCTCTTAGAGTTTCAACAGTAAGGGTAGAAAAAAAGATTTCTCTACATTACTCTAGTTTTTTTGCTAGTCAGAAAGTTAAATTAGGGCCGGCCCGGTGGCGCACTGGATAGTGCGCCGCTTGGGAAGCACGGCAGCGCTCCCACCAAGGGTTCGGATCCCACATACAGACCGGTTCCCGCTCACTGGCTGAGCGAGGCGCGGGGGCAACACCAAGGGTTGCGATCCGTTGCCGGACACGGAAAAAGACAAAAAAAAAAAAAAAGAAAGTTAAATTAACCAACATAGCTGATAACCCCATGAACAGTTGACCTTCCTTTGTGCCTGGTTTATCACTGTATATTCTGCACTGCCTCTATTAGAGTATTGGTTATACTATTTGTCATTTATTTATTTCCTTGTTAGCTTCCCCTACTAGATTGTGAGTTCCCTCAATTTTTTGGTTGTGAGAAGGGGTGATCTCAGGCTGAGAAACAGCAACTACATCATCCTTTGAACCTTGACAGCAGGGAGCAAGAATTTATTCTTATCTGCTCCCATCATAATGCCCAAAGCCTGGCACATAGATAACTCTCAACAATTTATTCATTGAATTAATGATTGAGCCACTGAAGGAATGGTTTGCTACACATTTGTTTGACGTTTAGTCAGGGCCATTGCTTCAAATACCTGTAAACACAAACATTCACACATACCCCGCACACTCTAGCATCTGCAGGCAGGGGAGCTCTCAGTCTACAGTTCTAAAAAAACAACCCAGAGATCACTACTGTGCATATCGATTTGCACACAGCCCATCTGGGAAAAAGTTAGAGACTGGAAGTGGGTCAGATGTGAGGTGGGTGGTGAACAGGCTTTCTAAAGAGATGTCCTAAGGCTCTTACCCCAGCTTCCCCGCAGTCTGAGATGTCTGCGCTCTCAACACAGCCTCTACTAAAAGGTGGGCATTTGTGCCATCTCTGAGATATGTGTAATGAGTTGCCAACCCACGTCACAGAAAATTAAGAAAAAGCACATTTTGAAAATAAGCTAGTGTTTTTGTTTTTTGCTCCAAAATCAACTCAGGAATGTTTTTTTTTTAATTATTCCAGAAATTTGCAACCTTTCCCCTCATCATTTATAATACAGAGTCTCCAAGAGGCTGTTGACTTTTTCTCCAGATCCCTGTATTTTCTGTGACAGGCTGAGGTTTAGATGTTCCAGGCTCTTCGTGGGACTGTCTTCTTGGGAGATCAGACAGACAAGGGTCTTTACCTCAGATGAAGGATGTGTTGATGGGGCTGGTCACTTGCAGGTCAGCTCTAAAGTCCAGTTCACATTCACTAATCACCAGCGGCTGATGTTGAGGATCAGAGAGGGGTGCAGCTGGTGCTTCCTGATCTGACGATGGCTCTTACAACCAGGGAACTGTCCAAACTCTTAGGATGATTTGGTGGTCCTGAGATCTTTGATAATATTTCAAATAGGCATTTGGGTGATTTTAAAAGTTTAAAGTCAGAAGAAAAAGAGAGAAGAGTTGTCAAAGTTGGGATTTAAAATAGTGGGCTGTGTGGAAGGAATAAACTTATAGGCCATTTTTATAATTTGATATGATCTTATTTAAGTAGGAATCTTATAATTATCTCATTTCCCCTCCTTGTCTGGTTAGGATGATAAATTATTTTGTTTAAATAAGAAAAATGAAGGTTTATGGAAAGATATAAAGGGAAATAAAAAATGTTCCAGGAAAGAACAAATAAAATTAACGGGATAAAGAGGCAGGAAAAGAAATTTGAAAACAGACTCAAAGATTCACTTGTCTTCAATCAAGAAAGATGAGAAAGTATCAGACTTTAGTTACATAAATCACACAGGGTTAAGGTGAATGCTCAGTGTTTACCAATTCCAGAATACTAGAAAGAAATACTTTTAATAAAAGAAAAGATTGCACTGTTTTCATATTTGTACATATTTGGGTCTCATAGTCAAAACATGAACTTGGCAGTAAATATCATTTAAACAGCAAATCAAAGATGGCACATACATAGCATGTATGTCACTATTTCCATTTCTGTACCCATAACAGACATTATCAATTGATCAGGCTGTTGTTTCCAACTAGATAGATGTACACCCAGAATACTTTTCAGCACAATGTGACAGAAAGTCACTTAACTAGAGATGGCCCTTGAGATGAAACCCCTTTGCTGCCTGTGGTTTAACCTTCCTACTCAACCGTGATCTCCAGACCACCAGCATGGGTATCACATGGGAGCTTATTCAAAAAGCACAATCTCAGTCTCATTCCAGACCTATGGGATCTGGATCTGTATTTCGACAAAATTCCCAGTGATTCCTATGCATATCAAGGTTTAAAAAGCCCTGAAAGTGCACTGAACGCATTATGTATGTATTCATTAGGGCAGAGGTTCTCAACCTTTAGTATGCATCAAAATCACTGGGTTAAACACTTGTTAAAACACAGATTGCTGGGCCCCACTTCTGGAGTTTTTGATTCGGTAGGTCTGGGGTGGGACTTTTTAAAACATGTTTCCAGGTGCTGCTGCTGCTGCTCTGGAAACTATGCTTTTAGAACCACTGCATCACAACCATGGGAACACTTTGGAATATATGCACCATCTTTAGAAGTTGAAGACCACAGTATCTTTCTAGAACTCTTGGTACATCTGTTAGAACCAGAATTCTGGGCAAGAGAGTCTCAAGGTTTAATATAGGATCACATTTCTTATGTCCTTATGTTCCTAAATCTAAAAGGCAACCTCTCCTTGAGAATTGCTGCTAGCATCATTCATTCATTCAATAATAATTTGGATAGCTGTTCTGTCCACAGCTTTATGCTCCATACTGAGAGAATCTAATGAAAGTCAAAACGCAGTTCCTAATTTCAAGAGATTTATTCTCTGATTAGAAAATAAACACACAAAGCAATAAATAACAAGTTAAATAAGCCAACAGTACAGGAGGTGGCATCAGATGGCAAACGGCCGTGTTTAGTGGCAGGGACCACATGTGATTCAATTTCAGAGAGATGGAAGTAACTCAAGCAAGGCTTATATGAGTATACAGGGCTGAGTGCATTTCAGCCTAGCTAGAGTAGAAAGTTAACACATAGAAGGGATGGAAGATAAGGCGGGAGCTGGAGCAGGCCAGGGTAGGAAGACGTCTTCACATTTTTTTAATGCTGCAAAGGCTGTTTTAAAACATTGAACTTTCCTTTGGTCTGGTATCTTAGTTCCAGCTGCCATAACAAAATGCCATAGACCGGTGGCTTAAACAACCAACGTTTATTACTCATAGATGTGGAGGCTGGAAGTCTGAGAGTCCGCAAGGAACCCCGAGAGCAACCCAAAAAGAGGAATCCTCGAGCGAATTAAAGTCGAGGAACCTGTGGGGCCAGTGCGTCCGAGGCGCGGGCAGGGAGGGGCTCCTACATGAAACGCAGCAAGGTTTAGCCGCAGCCCGCGGGGTCACGGAGCCTCTCCTGGCTTCCTCGGGCCACTCTAATTACAGAGCCTGTGGTAGGTTGCAAGGAGGAGCTGTCTTGGGGCGGGAGGCTTCCCTGGGTATTGTATTTGTCTATAAATATTTCAAATAGTTAAGTGAAATGTGCAGCCTTTGAAAGCTGGAGAGGAAGCCGTTGGGAGGCCCCCCAGCCCGCCTGGAAGAGCAGGCGGAGAAGAGGAGAAATGGCTGGCGCGTCCTGAACGCGGGAGACGAGGAGCAGCCCTGCCCCGGCCAGATGGGGGGCAGCCAGGCTGCGGGCGTGACTCCGGAAGCCTCAAACCGTTAAGGTGTCCAGAGCAATTTGAAAAAGAACACAAACTTCCCCCCGAGCCGGGCCCGCGGGGGCCCCCGAGGCGGGCGTTCGTGTTCGAAAGGGCATTTTTCAAAAGAAGGTTGCAGGGCGGCGGGGGCGTGGGCCGGCGGGGAAGCGCGCGGCCGGAGCC